>NW_028261389.1:65135618-65286118 GCF_051295495.1 Thamnophis sirtalis
TTTATTAGATATGACAGTGGAGATGTTCTCACGGGCTATGCAGTTGAGACACCAGATGGGGATTATTTGAGACTCCTGATGGGGATCAAAGTCTATAAGGACTAAATTGGCAATAACCACACTTGATCTTGCTTTGCCATTTAATACTGATGATATTGGAACCAAACCAGAGAATAACCCAATGGTTTCACCTAAATGTTAAACAAATGTGTCAAGGATGCTGTTGGAAGGGAGGTAATAATCATCTCAAGTTTTCCTTTAGTTTCATTGACAAGTAAGGCTGACTGATGCATTCAATGTAATGGAATATGTGAATGACCTTGGGATATAAGGAGAGGAGATACTGCCTAGGAAACAATCAGACAAGTTTAAAGTTTAAAGAATTTATATGCCGCCCAATCCCAAAGGACTCCGGGCGGCTTACATAAAACAACTCTAAAAAGAACTAAAAAAAATTAAAATAGAGAGGGAAAGCAGTTAAAAAACACATCATGCACTCCATCTTAGTGGGGCTGGACCTCATTCCTGAGGTCAACAGCCCCAGGCCTGCCGGAATAGCCAGATCTTAGTAGACTTTCGGAAGGCCGAGAGAGTGGGGAGGGTCCGGATCTCTGGGGGTAGCTCGTTCCATAGGGCCGGGGCAGCTACAGAGAAGGCCCTCCCCCAAGGAGCCACCAGATGACATTGTCTAGTCGATGGCACCTGGAGAAGGCCCATCCTGTGTGATCTTATCGGACTCTGGGAGGCATGTGGCAGAAGACGGTCTCGTAGATATCCAGGTCCTAAGCCATGTAGGGCTTTAAAGGTGATAACCAGCACCTTGAAGCGCGTTCGGAGACCGATGGGGAGCCAGTGCAGCTCGCGGAGGATGGGTGTAACATGGGTGTACACCCAGTATCGCTCGTGATGCAGTAGTGCTCGTGATGCAGTAGTTTAATACTCAGAGAAAGAAACTTAGGAAGGATCCATTCTAATGCATCAATTAGCAATAGTAATAGCATTTAGACTTGTATACTGCTTCATATTGCTTTACAGCACTCTCTAAGCAGTTTACACAGACAACATATTGACCCAACAGTCTGGGTGCTCACTTTACCAAACTCAGAAAAATGGAAGGCTGAGTCAACCTTGAACCAGTCAGGATCAAAATTCTGGTAGCGAGCAGTGAGTTAGCCTGCAATACTGCATTCTAACTCCTGTGCCACCCCAGTTTCATCAAACAAGTAAATGGGGTTGTGGTACAAAATTTCATACCTTCATACTTAAAAGATTCTATTAATATAGTTTTACAATATCGTAGGATTAATTCATTTAGTGGTATTTCCTGTCTGGTTTACCTGAATGGACTGAAATTAGGAGATCAACCCATTTAATTACCAGTTCTTTGCAAAGCTTTGAAGTGTTGCTTCCCTTCAATTTGAACCATCCCTTTGAAGTTCTGTTTGAAACAATCCTCCTTGCTCCAGTTACAGAAGGCAAAACAGTTGTGCTACTTCTATTCAAGGCCTTCTTCAATAAATCTAAGAATGGAGAAGGCATTCCAGTCTTCATGTCAGATGCTGGAAATGTCAAAAGTTCTTCAGAACATTTCTGCATTTTAATAATTTCTATCTCACAAGCATTTTATTCCAAATTTCATTTTATTTATTTCAGAAATGCATCCATACACATAAATTATAAGAGCATAATACACAAAAACAGACTAGAATATGGTGGCATGTAGATATATGAACTGTATTAATAGTATGTTTGCTATTAATGTAAGATATATGTAAAATTATATGTCTAGCTCTAAACATTGGCTAATATGGGCAAATAAAAATAAGTAATACAATTTTCTACATCTTTTTCAGAAAAGAAATATGAAATGACATATTTAAGGTAAAAGATGTGTATATATTGATCTATGTACTTCAAAGTTAACTAATAACTATTTTGAAGTAATTATGGAGGACATGTATTTTGAAAAAAAAAACTCCTCTACATGCCCAATTAATGTATCTAGTTTATGCTAAACATTCATGGAGAGATTGGTCTGTTCAATGGTCAATCATTAAAGTGGCATATCTGAGATACACATAAATGACCACTTTATATGGAATTTGTCCAAGTAGTTATTTATCAAGTAGTATCTTCACCTGATTAAGTAACAAGTTGCCAGAACAATTTTATCAAATAATGTTGATAACTGATAACAGGAATGGTAAATGGTAATGGGGAATGAATGGGGGCGGGGGAAGAACTCACCAAATAATTACAAGAAATAATTACAAGTAGTCGAACATGTTACTATTTGGCAATTGATCGCTGGCATTCATCTGCTCCTGTTTTCTTTTCTTTGTTTACTACAACACATATGCCCTCATGCTTTATCAACAGATTGCTCTTTCATATCATGCTTAATTAGATAAATATTATCCAAGGAAAATAAAAATATTACTAGCACAAGATATTTGAGGAAAAACTGGAACCTGACCAATTCTGCTTTGTTTCCATCACCAGTTTGCACTTTCCATTTTCCAACCAGTAGACTTACTCCCTATATGTTCTCCTTTCCGAAAAACCATTTCTTGTTATTATGAACAATTCCCATAAACTGCTCCCAATTGTAAAGGTCTATAAAGGTAAATAAATGAAGGAAGTTAGCAATGGAAGAGAATAAAAATTTCCAGAAACAGCAAATAGTAGATAGGAAGGAAGGAAGGAACAAAGGAAGGAAGGAACAAAGGAACGAAGGAAGGAAGGGCTTATAATGTAAAAGAAAGAATATGCAGGTTTTTTTCTCACTGCAACAGTCTGCCCAGAATTTCACTCTTTATGCCTAGTGGGAAGAGAAGCAACTTGGGAAGGAGGGGAGACACAAAGAATATTGATTGGTAAGGCTCAGACAATGAGAGAGAGACTGGCAAGCTTTCAGAGCAAGGAAATTGCCCAGTGAATTTGCTGGAGGTATGAAGAACCAAGAGGAGATAAAGGCTAAATTAGAGAAGACTCATCTCAGAAGGTACATCAAGCAACCTCGCAAAGGAGAATAAGGAAGACTGCTGTTATGACCCACTAGTTGGCTTTGGACATCTTGTAGGAGGTGTGCGTGAGTTTGTTTGTTTATGTACTGTGTCTTTAAAAAAAGGTTGTTGTATTTGATTTTGTACATATTTGTGTGAGAAAGGTAGAATGGCTACTTTCAGAGCAAGCCTTCCCTTGCTCGGACTCTAAAAAGTCCCACCCTTTAGTGCTATTTAAAACTGTTTGTCAGTCTTCCAAATAGTGTCCAAAAGTAAATTATAGTCCAAGGCAAAGTATTGCTCAAAGTTTTAATTTATTAAAAGAGCCATGTTGGCACATCTGGAAAAACCTCAATCTGAAAGCTTCCCGGTTTTCCCCACCTAGTTGAAAATTCAAGCTCTTGCCCCCACACCCAAATGTCCATCACATGGTCCAACCTCCCATTGCCATGCTGGCGGTTCCACCCATCCAGGTGCAGGTGCAGAGGTGTAAAGACAAAGGATGACCTTGGCCTTCTAGAAAGAATTTTATTATGGCTACATAACCTTACCATCCATCCTCCCATTTTCCCACAATAGAAAATGCATAGTAGAATAATAGAAAGTGTGGCAGGTCAAAGATCCAAAAGAAAAGATGGCTGCAAGCCTGACACTGTTTTTCTATTTCTATGACACTGAATGGTTCCTCTTTCTCTAATACAAAAGTACAGTAGTTGCTTACAATTCAAGGTTTTATATTTTTTCATATTGGATTCCCCTGGGAAGAGTGAAGGCATACCTTAGAGATCTTTTGGCTGAAAACTTGTCAACAGTCTTGTCTAAAGTAAATGGCAAAAGAGTTAGGAAGATTTTCTTTGAGTATCTCAGGGGACCCAACTTCTCAAACTTAGGATTGTCTCAGTGTATTAAAATAATAGCCAAAGTTACCCAATTGAAAACCACCTAAAATCCAAGATCCAGATTTAATGTCTTTCAACTCCCTTCCAATCCTCAATCTAAGAACAAATAAATTATTTCAAAATTTATTTCCATTTTATCATTTTTTCCTTGCATGTCAGTATTATAGCCATGATGTGAATGCATGGTCCTTCCTCATATGCCAGAGAAAAGGTTTTCTGTGAATCAAACCCAAAATTTATTAGATAACCCATTTTAACCTGGGTTGTATTTCTATTAGCTCTGTTTAGAACAGGGGTCAGCAACAGTGGCTCTGGAGCCACATGTGGCTCTTTCATCCCTCTGCTGCGGCTTCCTGTCACCGGTCAGCTCCAAACTTGATAGGGCTTTTAGTTAGGACAGGTAAAGGAAAAAGGATGCCGTGCTAGGAGAAGACTCTATGGTGGGGAAAACCAGACTTCCAATGAGGAAAAAGGACGCTGCACTAGGAGGAGAGTCTATGATGGAGGAACTGGACTTCCGGTTGGCTCCAAAATTGAACGGAGGGCTTCCATTTAGGACCTTTGTGGCTCTTTGAGTGTTTAAGGTTGCCAACTCCTGGTTTAAAAGAATTTTCCAAGTCCAATTCTGAGCTAGGTTACCCAACATAAAACATGAAACAATTTTGTTTTGCTTGAAGAAGAGGCTGGATTTTATCTGAAGAGCCAGAAACACTAAAAGGAGGTTTAACTTTTCAAAGGTGGTCACAAGGTTAGAAAGTTTAAAGTGATGATATATATAGCGACAATGGGCTTTGATCATGAGGTAATGGACTTTGATGTGAAGCATGTTAGATGTGTAAATTAAGATGTCCTTGCCCTGAGGGATAAGGTGGCTCAAAGGGACATGGTGGCTCAGTGGCTAAGACACTGAGCTTGTCAATCAGGTCAGCAGTTTGGCGGTTTGAATTCCTAGTGCCATGTAACAGAGTGAGCACCCATTACTTATCCCTGCTTCTGCCAACCTAGCAGATTGAAAGCATGTAAAAATGCAAGCAGCAAATTAGAGACCACCTTTGGTGGGAAGGTAACAGCATTCCGTGCACTTTCGGCATTTAGTCATGCCGGCCACATGACCACGGAGACATCTCTGAACAGAGCTGGCTCTTCGACTTTGAAACAGAGATGAGCACCGCCCCCTAGAGTTGGGAATGACAAGCACACATGAGCAAGGGGAACCTTTACCTTTACCTGCCCTGAGGGGCATGTGAAGCCCTGGAAGGAAGAGCATCTTTTGGTCTGTGGGTAGTGATCTCAGATATGTAAAATCCCTCCTAGGTGTGGATTTTTTTTAATGAAGGGGTCTGGCATCGAAGCCTAGTGTTGACACAAATGATTTCCCTTATCTTCAGGGGATTCTGTCTCTTTTGTGGAGCCAGAGAGGCATGCTTAATCGATTTCAGCCCAGGTGTCAAATGCTGTGAAGAGAGTTTTCTTTGTGTCTTTATTTTGAGACTTGCAGGCAGATCAGAGGTGGCTCCTGTGTGATCTGGCTAAAAGGGAAGGGGATGTCAGCACAGTTTTTATCTTCCAAAGATTAAAATAGTTGAAGCCCCTCATTATTTTGGGGTCTTTCCTCTGTGAATTTTTAGCTATCTGATTCAGGAAAGAATATAATACACCTTTGTGTATTATACAATACAGCACGTTCGTTTAAGGAACTGTATGTTGCCATTGTAGCATCATTTTGTTCTTGTTTTTTTTCTTATTGAGATTCACAGATGCCCACAGGGTGCAGCATGTTAAACAAAATAATGAAAGAGCTGTGATGGCACAATACAAGCTCCACCCCTTTTGTACAGACCTGAAATAATATATCACAATATAAGCACCTTCTACTATGCGCGCACATGCACATACACACAGAGTATGTATCAATAGTATGAAATCTTAGTACAAGAATGGAAAATATTTTTAAAAGAAGATGTTTGGCTTAAGAACAAGAAAAAGGCAGTAGCATTACATGTCTGTCTGTCTGTCTGTCTGTCTGTCACTCAGTCTCTCTATCTCTCTAACTCTGTCTCTCTATCTCTCTATCTATTGACACGTAATGCCTCATTCTTGTTCTTAAGCCAATCATCTTCTTTTTAAAATGTTTAATATGTTTCCATTCTTGTACTAAGATTTCAAATTTATTAATTCATTTAAAAGATTTATATACAACTTATCATGCAAAGCATTTTCCAGATATATTAGGATATAACCTTCAAAGGCCACAGACTTGCATTTTCTGGCTTAGAGTCAGTCAATCTTACAAGGACTTTATCAAAACCAAAGAATGCCCAAACCACTTATTTTAGTCATTATGCTAGTTAGCTTTTAAAGATCTGCCATGGAGTAATTCATTAAATTTAATAAGGCATGCTTTAATTCACAAACAAAAATAGTTCTTCCTAACTGCACTTTCAAGATTTCTTGGATTACTGTTAACCCTGTGAGGTAGTCCAGACAAAAAGCTGAACTCAGCTCTATCTACCACAATATAATGTGAAATTACATTGGCAGAACTTTAAAAGATTGAAAGCATTTCCCACTCCTTTCAGTTTATTCTCCAGATAATTATCAAGAATCCCTTCTAAAACCTAATCTTTTATATGCCAGTTTTTCCAATTTTTCCTTCTGTCTCTCAAGGTAAAACAACCAAATACCATTTCAATTACCTTCTCCACCAAGAAAAGCCAAAGATTCAAAGAGAACTAAAGTCTAAAAACATCTGGATAATCTGTTTAATTGTTCAGCAGAACTGTATCTAAGACTTGGATTATTTGTGGGGAAGCATAATTAAACACACTGTCACCACAGACTAATTATAATATTGTACCACAGATAATTGCTATCAGATTATATTATTCAACCTCTGAATGCCCTGCAGTGCTATAGGGTCTGAGAATGGAAATCACATCAAAAGTCATTCTGAAAAATGTATATTTTAATATTTTGGGGAAACTGCACTTATGTAAAATCTGAGCTGTACAAATTGCTCAATAGTGGGGTAGTTGAGACCTGCTTTCATTAGAAGCATTTACTAAGCAATTGAACTTTTTCTGAGATCAGCTTTCATATATTTATTGCTATAGCCCATATTTTTTGTACCTGAAAAATAAATAACAGATCTATGGGTTCAGCACATTTGCAGACATTCACATGTAAGTGTTCTACTACATCAGGGGTGTCAAATTCCATTTTATTGAGGGCCACAATAGGGTTGTGTTTGACCTGGGGGGGAGTTTGGGGTGTGTGTGGCCAAGGTGGGAGTGGCCAACCAGATGTCATTTGTGTCAGGGGTGCCTGTGGTTGCCAAAGCATTGTGTCAGGGATAATAGGCTCCCAAGCTCCATTTTCAACCATGATGGCCTTCTGCAGCCCTTTGCCAGTAAACACATGTGTGGTCCTCTTGAGCTCCATTTTCACTGGCAGAGGGTTGCATGAGGTCATCCCAGCCAAAACCTGAGTTCGGAGCCCATTTTCACTGGTGAAGCGCTTGACCCACCCTAGGTGCTCCCAATGAGGTGTCCCCCATGAGTGATGTGGAGCTGGCCAAACCTACTTGGCCATGTCACCACCTGCCCCCCTGAGGCCAATCAGAACCCTAATGTGGCCCTCAATGAAATCAAGTTTGACACCCCTGCTTTATAGCATAAGATCGGGCCGTTCAAGGGACTGCCTATTTCCAATTTCATCTGCTAGTCCCACCAGATTTAGCAGAAGGGGAGTGTTATGGATTGCCATATCCATTTCTTTCATCTTAATAAATCCTGCTTTAGAGAACTCTGTGAGAATCTTGATTAGGAAATAATTGCTCTTGATTTTGGTCACTTCCTAAACAGTCTGATGCACATTTTCTAGATCTGTGGATTTCACCTCCTAGAATTCTGGTTTAGTCTTTCAAACTTGGGGGACTGGGAGAATAACCAAATCAGGAAAAAAACAAATTATCCAATATGAACCTTAAATGCTAAGACAGGCCTACATTTTTTTTCTCCTGAGAGCAATCACTTTTTTACTAAGCAAGGAAATATTTTGGTCATGGACTTGCTTCTGTTCTTGTTCTTCACCAGATTTCACTCCTATCATTCAAAGGGTATATACAGACAATCACATCCCTTTATTTCTATTTGCAAAGTGTTAGATAGATAGATAGATAGATAGATAGATAGATAGATAGATAGATAGATAGATAGATAGATAGATAGATGGAGATGGAGATGGAGATGGAGATGGAGATGGAGATGGAGATGGAGATGGAGATGGAGATGGAGATGGAGATGGAGATGGAGATGGAGATGGAGATATAGATATAGATATAGATATAGATATAGATATAGATATAGATATAGATATAGATTAGATAGATATAGATATAGATATAGATATAGATATAGATATAGATAGATATAGATATAGATATAGATATAGATATAGATATAGATATAGATATAGATATAGATATAGATATAGATATAGATATAGATATAGATATAGATATAGATATAGATATAGATATAGATATAGATATAGATCGATAGATCGACAGATCGACAGATCGATAGAGATAGAGATAGAGATAGAGATAGAGATAGAGATAGAGATAGAGATAGATAGAGATAGGTAGGTAGGTAGGTAGGTAGAGGTAGAGGTAGAGGTAGAGGTAGAGGTAGAGGTAGGTAGGTAGGTAGGTAGGTAGGTAGGTAGGTAGGTAGGTAGGTAGATAGATAGATAGATAGATAGATAGATAGATAGATAGATAGATAGATAGATAGATAGATAGATAGATAGATAGATGATAGAGATAGAGATAGAGATAGAGATAGAGATAGAGATAGAGATAGAGATAGAGATAGAGATAGAGATAGAGATAGAGATAGAGATAGAGATAGAGATAGAGATAGAGATAGAGATAGAGATAGAGATAGAGATAGATATATAGAGAGATATAGAGAGAGATATATATATAGAGAGAGATATAGAGAGAGATATAGAGAGAGATATAGATATAGAGAGAGATATAGAGAGAGATATAGAGAGAGATATAGATATAGAGAGAGAGATAGATATAGAGAGAGATATAGAGAGATATAGAGATATAGAGACAGATATAGATATAGAGAGAGATAGAGAGATAGAGAGATAGAGAGATAGAGAGATAGAGAGATAGAGAGATAGAGAGATAGAGAGATAGAGAGATAGAGAGATAGAGAGATAGAGAGATAGAGAGATAGAGAGATAGAGAGATAGAGAGATAGAGAGATAGAGAGATAGAGAGATAGAGAGATAGAGAGATAGAGAGATAGAGAGATAGATGGATGGATGGATGGATGGATGGATGGATGGATGGATGGATGGATGGATGGATGCCACATGACCTGGAGACATCTTCAGACAGTGCTGGCTCTTCGGCTTTGAAACAGAGATGAGCACTGCCCCCTACGGTCAGGAACAACTAGCACATATGTGTGAGGGGAACCTTTACCTTTATGTATATATAAAGAATAACTTTGGAAGACTATTCCCCAACATTTCTCTATAATTTGAGATGATTTATTCAGCCTTTTACAAGGATTTATCAATACCTATACTGTATTGAAGTAGGCTATCATTAAAAGCATAATAAACTGACATATGGTGGACTGCTTTTCCTCATCAAAATCGTCTGTGTGAATTTAATCCACTTAAGGAAAATGAAATGAAGGAACCCCATTTTTTCACAAAATAATTATTCCTGAAAATACAGTCTAGCTTTAATTTATAAGCAATTATATTCATTTGGGGTGGGGACTTCAATTAGTTAGTCCTTGAAATGAAAAGGAACCCACATTTAATTTACTGTCATTTGGTTAGGTGATAAAGATTAACCAATTGAGCAACATTGCAAATGAAATTCATGGGTGGAATGTATTGTTTCATTTGCTTCGCACAATCATTACAGAATAATTAAACCAGACAAGCCTCTAATTAGTGTCTCTTACCTGACGTTCTTTCCATGAACATGTAAACCACACTAAGATAGAGGATTTGGACTAGACAGAAACAGAACATTTGTTCTGTTCTGTAATCACAAATGCAAATGATGTAGAACATTTACCTGTCTCTGGGATGTGGTGGCTCAGTGGCTAAGACGCTGAGCTTGTTGATAAGTAAGGTCAGCAGTTCGGAGATTCAAATCCCTAGTGCTGCATAAAAGAGTGAGCTCCCATTACTTATCCCAGCTTCTGCCAACCTAGCAGTTCAAAAGCATGTAAAAATGCAAGTAGAAATAATAGGAACCACCTTTGACGGGAACAGCAATCCGTATGCCTTCGGCGCTTAGTCATGCTGGCCACATGATCACAGAGACGTCTTAGGACAGCACTGGCTCTTCAGCTTTGAAACGCAGATGAGCACCACCCCCTAGAGTCGGGAACAATTAGCACATATGTGCAATGGGAACCTTTACCTTTACTATGAACCCAGCCTTGGTAGTCCATTAAAAAAAGAATGACTAATCAATATCCAACTTATAAAGCATGTTATAAAATTTAAAAAAACATACAGAAGTCTTTAAAAAATAGAGGCGGGAACAAATTATACATTTGACAGAGGGAGATGTTGTTTTACAAGAAAACCAAATCTCCCAAAAGTGCCAAAATAATGTTTTTACAAACTGGGGAATGGCACTAAGCCTTTATTAGAGAATAGTGTTTCACTGCTCCTAAATCACTTTCTCCTCTCAAGTATTCCTAAATATTGGGATAGGAAGGAAACAGCCCAACAGAGAGTTATTATATTTGCAACAGATACTCCCAAACCATTAGTTCTACGCCTGCTTTTCATTCATGTCGCCTATCAGGGGATTTATTGAATGGTAGGATTTTGTTGCCTTTCTGAATGTAGGGAAGGTTGATTCAATAGCTAATTATAATGCCCTCTGAAAGAAACATTTCATGCAGCTAGCCTGGTCTTCATCTGCAGATGCTTCCATGCTAATCAGAACAAAGCTAAAAGCAAACCCAAAGAAAAAGAGCTGTGGTGGGTTAATCAAATGTAAAAGAGGAAACACCAGTTGATTCAGGTAAATATTTCCTTGAGCGTATTATGTTCCATTTGTTGCAGTTGTGGCTTTTACAGTCTCTAGTAGTAATGAGGAACCTATTTGAGTTATTAACAAAATGGAACTGAATTAAAAAATATATGAAATTCTTTTATATTCTTACAATATGTATATGAGATAAATTCATAAGGTTTCTTTGTTTATTGAATATTTTATGAGCACTTATCATTGCCTATATTGCACTGATATAGGCTATTGTTATTATCATATTCATTCTAGCATTTCCTCCCAATAAATTGTCACATGACATATAGTAGAACTATTAGATGACGATGAAGAAGCTGCCAGCTTAAATGTAGATTCTTTGCAGGTTAGTGACAAAGATGGAATACGTGTTGATTCTTAGAATGCTGATTTTATGATAATACTATTTAATAATAATGTTGTTTTAATATGCTGTTTTATATATTTGACATGTACATAACACATTTCCCTAAATATGTTTTGTTGTTCTAGATCATTTACATTCTCGAGTTTGGTTTTTATGTTTTGTTTCGATTTTAGGACACAAAATTGATGATTTATGAGAAAGGAGTGCCCAGAATAGTAACTGTAAAAATGGTAGCTTGCTACTTTAATTGAAGTGTGCATGTGGTATGTAGTATGTAAGGGATATAGAACTTTGTCCAGCTTTTGATGGGATCTGAATTGTTGCTTAACTTTACTTTCATTTGAAATCAAAGGATGCATATATGCATGTTCTGACTGAATGGTGGAGGATGGAAAGATTTCTATTGTTGCAATCACCTCATCATTAGCACTCTTTCTGAGAGGCATTGAGTCAACTCGGAGGTTTATCTCTACATGGGGCAGCCCTTGAAGAGTATTCGGAGACTTCAACTCATCTAGAACGCAGCCGCGCGAGCGATTGTGGGTGCACCTAGGTACACCCACGTTACACCTATCCTCCGCGAGCTGCACTGGTTACCGATCAGTCTCTGGATACGCTTCAAGGTGCTAGTCGTCACTTATAAAGCCCTTCATGGTATTGGATCTGGGTACTTGAGAGACCGCCTGCTGCCAATTACCTCCCACAGATCCATTAGATCTCACAGGGTTGGCCTCCTCCGGGTTCCATCTACTAGCCAATGCCACCTGGCTACTACCCGGGGGAGGGCCTTCTCTGTGGCAGCTCCGGCTCTCTGGAATGAACTCCCCGCAAGGATTCGGACCCTCACCTCTCTCCAGGCCTTCCGAAAAGCCGTCAAAACCTGGCTTTGCCGGCAGGCCTGGGGGTGATGAGTTCCCTCCCCTCTCGACATGTATGGTTGTGCGACTGTTGCTTATTTTTATTATTTGTATTTCACTTTTATGTTCCCCCTTTTCCCCTTTTGAATTGTTTGCCACCCTGAGTCCTCCCGGAGAAGGGCGGCATATAAATAATAAAATTCAATTCAATTCAATTCAATTCAAATTCAATATCTGTGCCCTCAGCATCACTTGAATAGTGCAAATGAGTGTGGAACCTTCTTGGAACTGCTGAAAGGACTGTGTTATGAACAGGAGATAGGTGGTGTCATATTTCTCCTCCTCTGTTGAGAGAGGGCTGCTCAATCTTAACGTGGACGGCCTCTTTGAATCCTCTTTCAAACCAGTGGCCCTCTCTGTCCAGAATGTGGACTTTGCTGTCTTCAAAAGAGTGACTTGTCTTTCAAATGCAGAATTTTGTTCTGATGGGTTTATTCTTCTATGTTGTGTCATGCATTTGTGAAGTGGTTGTTTTATTTCTCCAAGAAAAAAATGAAGTCCAGTTGCCTTTTGAAAAACCTTTGGGATAAATGCAAAAAAAAAACCCATTATATTTTTAATGAGTATTGTGAGTGAAGAACTTGTTAGAATTTTATGAGACGAGAAAGACTACACAGTTGTACAATAACTACTCAGCTAAGTTTATGTTATGCTGTGGCAAAAAGAAGATGAATAGTGTTGAGCATGATCCATCAAAAGGAATCTGGCTACCCTACAATTCTGTCCAAGGATTAGGGGTTGTCAAAATACTGCCATTGGGTTTTGTATTCACAAGATAGAATCATAGGCACAGATATGTCCATCTTGTATATCCACAGGATCAACGAACACAATTAATGAGTTTTGTTCATCAAAGTTTGAGATCTAATTGTTGCATGCTTCAGCTGCAACTTTTTAGCTTTCAGCAAGGAAAAATAAAAAGTTCACATTATATTAAAGTATACCTTTTTCCACGATTGGCTGCAGAATTACCCTCTTTCTTTTTGACTTTATAAATTACTTCCCAGTTTGGAAGATGTAACAATCTCATGGCAGATAAAGATAGTACAATTGTGTTTAAATAATAATAATTCAAAAGACATGATGTATGAAGCTTGATTACAAAAATACAGTCAGTGCTTTCAGCAAAGTACAATATGTCTGTGATCTACTATAAATGATTATCTTGTGAAAGAGATGGATTTCAAATTATATATTGGCTCCCAACAAATTAATATGGAAAAAAGAATTTCCGAATTCAGTCTGATATTGCCTGACATAGACAAAAAAAAAAAATAATTAAGAGAGAATAAAGCATTAATTTATCTAGCAAAGATCTAGGCATGGGATGTGTGTCTATGTGTGTAATTCTAGAACTCTGGCTATTTCAGGTTTATCCCAAAATAATAATTCTAATTTCATCTTCAGAGGTACACATCGTAACATTTTAAAAATGAAATAAGAGTATTATTTGCATGCAATAAAATACAATCTTTTTATTGTTCACCTCCAAAAGAAAATGTATCTTAAACATTTATTTATTTATTTATTTATTTATTTTTATTTTTATTTATTTGTATGCCGCCCTTTTCCCTGAAAGGGACTCAGGGCGGCTCACAACTCAAAAAGGGAGGGGAAAAACAAACAGAGTTACAAAAAACATGAAAACCATACATAGTTAAAAGCACAACAATCATACCATTCGAAGTGGGGCAGCGAGTCTTTAGCCCCAGGCCTGTCGGAACAGCCAGGTTTTAAGGACTATGCAGAAGGCCTGGAGGGTGGTGAGGGTACGAATCTCCATGGGGAGTTTGTTCCAGAGGGTCGGAGCAGCCACAGAGAAGGCCCTCCTCCGGGTAGTCGCCAGTCGACACTGGCCGGCTGATGGAATTTGGAGGAGGCCTAGTCTGTGGGATCTAATTGGTCTAGTGGAGGTAATTGGCAGTAGGCGGTCTCTCAAGTACCCAGATCCAATACCATGAAGGGCTTTGTAGGTGACGACTAGCACCTTGAAGCGTACCCGGAGATCAACAGGCAGCCAGTGCAGCTCGCGGAGGATAGGTATTACGTGGGTGAACCGAGGCGCACCCACGATCGCTCGCGCGGCTGCATTCTGGACAAGCTGAAGTCGCCGAATACTCTTCAAGGGCAGCCCCATGTAGAGCAAGTTGCAGTAATCCAGTCTAGAGGTCACAAGGGCACGAGTGACTGTTGTGAGAGCCTCCCGGTTCAGGTAGGGACGCAACTGGTGCACCAGGCGAACCTGGGCAAATGCCCCCCTGGTCACAGCTGACTTGAGAGACCGACTCCTGCCAATTACCTCCCTGCGACCAATTAGATCGCATAGATTAGGCCTCCTCCGAGTTCCATCTGCCAGTCAGTGTCGACTGGCAACTACACAGAGGAGAGCCTTTTCAGTAGTAGCTCTGACCCTTTGGAACGATCTCCCCGTGGAGATTCGTACCCTCACCACCGTCCAGACCTTCCGCACAGCCCTTAAGACCTGGCTAGCCCGTCAGGCCTGGGGATAAGATAATTTGTCCCCACCCGAATGATGAATGAATGTTGCTTACTATTTTACTTTTATGTATTGTTTGTGTCTATTGTCTGTACCCTCCCTTCCTTATTTTATGTAAGCCGCCCTGAGTCCCCTCAGGGAAAAGGGCGGCCTATAAATATTAATAAAATCCTAAAATCCTAAATCCTAAATGGTGTTCAAAAGTCAGCTGTGGGTCCAGGAGGACTCCCAAGTTGCGGACCCTGTCTGAGGGGCGTACTGTTTGACCCCCCAGCCTGAGAGGTGGAACACTTGGCCAATTAGTAGGAGGGAAGCACAGCAGCCACTCGGTCTTATCTGGATTGAGTACAAGCTTGTTAACCCCCATCCAGTCCCTAACAGCCTCGAGGCCCTGGCACATCACGTCCATCGCTTCATTGAGTTGGCACGGGGCGGACAGATACAGCTGTGTATCGTCCGCATACTCATAGGGAATGTAGTTCCCATAGTATCCCCTACATAGAAGTCCCTTAATTTAATTCAGAGATTTTGATTATTTTTACTGAAATATACAGTATATAAACTCTTATGATCTTCCAACAATTAGGTAGTTTTATGTGGAAACAGATTTGATTTGCCCCTTGACTATGAATATCTCCTTTGAGTTATTCTGGTATCTCTATGACACATGATTTTTATATAGAAGTTCTCATAGAGAAGGCTAGAACAATCTAATAGGAGTCTTCATGCAGAACATGGTGATTTCTAAAAATGTACTTCTGTAGGTGTATGAAAAAGAGAATGAAAAATTGAATCCTTGAATGAATTTCATTGAAACCTTCAGTGAAAGAACATAAAAATTCATCTAACAAATCACCTTAACTACGTGAACAAATAGAGGCACAGATGGAGAGGGGTGGGAGGGAGAGACAGAGAGATGGGAGGAGGTACACATCTGAATAGATAGAGAAACCTTGACTCTTGGGGACTTCATGGAGTAACCCTTGCATTTGTTTGGCAAGGTTTCAGAAGTGGTTAGTCTCCTTCCCAGGGATGAGAGAGAGTGACTGACCCAAAATTCCCCCAGCTGACTTAGTGTTTATAGTGGAGATTGTACTCATGCCTTATAGTTTCTAGTCCAGTCCCTTAATGACCAAACTTGCTTTCAAATACAGTGTAGTTCAAGTTAAATTGAAAGGGTCATCTGCCCTTGATGTGTGTGTGTGTGTTTGTGTGTGTGTGTGTGTGTGTATGTATGTATGACTTTCCCTTCTTAATAATGCTTTGAACTTGTAAGATATGTTTATCTTTCTTGTAATTATTTATTTTGTCATTATCTCTTGTTACCAACCAGTTGTAATTTGTTTTTTTAACTTTAATTCTATTAACTTTATACAGTTTTGTGCCTTATTCTGCTGTTTGTGATTTTCAATTTGTTTATTCCATTTACTCTTGCTTTTAAAGGATCTAAAGCATTTAATTGACTAAACAATTACAGATATACAACTGAGCTTTAGCAACATGATTCTATGAATGAATAAATTCCAATGGATTTACTCCTAAATAACAGTACATGGGTTTATGTTCTTAGATTGCTACATATTCATTCACTTATTTCTTACTTGTTATTTTAAGAATTATTGACATCATTAGACTCATCTTCAAATAATTTTAGTTTTTAAAATTTTGATACATTTGGATCTATAGGCTTTGAATTACTTAAAAAAACATAGTTAAAATGGAAAGACAAAAAAAAGAAACAAGAAAAAAAATGACTATATGTGTCAGAGATTCCTTGAAATTAGTTGCCTTGTGGGGAGGGAAAAAATCATGATTTTTTTTCTGCTTTAATTTCTGAGGCATTGGTTTAAATGTGCTGTATTGCAAACTTCATTTTGGCTCTCCATAAAAGTAAATATTATTAAAATATGCTTTCTTCTAGCCAAAGTTTTGACAACACAAACAAAAATAACTTTAAGTATGTAGAGATATAGTTCCTTAATTACTCTCAAACATATCATGATAAAAGCAATGCACACATTTAGTTTCTTTGAAATCAGTTTAAGGTCCAGAGAGAATTATTTTCTGGCTTTGCAGCAAATTTATTGTTATCATTATTACCCTGTATTTCTGTCCAGAGGGCATTCAAGGAAGCTAGAAATACAACAAAAAGTGGAAAAAAGGTAGAAAGAAACAATTAAAATCTGATAAAAGCAATCAATATTAGCTAACCTGCTAGTGATGAAAGCATTCTAATTCATCAAAGGTTTTATCAATTCTTTCCAGAGAAGTAAGCAGTTGTTAAGTAGCAGAAAAGTGATGTTCAAGGAATAATAGAAGCTTCTTCCATTTCAAGAGGCCCTTACTTAATCAGATTGTAAATGATACGCTAAATTGTTTTTTAATGTAAGGAAACACTGGTTAATCTATATAGATAGTGAAGTACTATAGGCATTGACAAATGCATCCCAAGTCCAATGGTAGAAAGATGGACACATCAATAATCCTGGGCAAGAGTACCCCAAGGAAGATGAATTTCTGAAAACTGTCACCATGATCATACTCTCCAAGTTGCCCTTTTTATTAAAACCTTAAAAGGCAAAGGTTGCCCTTGCACATATGTGCTAGTCGTTCCTGATTCTAGGGGACATTGTTCATCTCCATTTCAAAGTCAAAGAGCCAGTGCTGTCCGAAGATGTCTCTGTGGTCATGTGGCCAGCATGACTAAATGCCGCAGGCACACAGAATGCGGCTACCTTCCCACCAAAGGTGGTCCCTATATTTCTACTTGCATTTTTAATATGCATTCGAACTGCTAGGTTGGCAGAAGCTGGGGCAAGTAATGGGAGCTCACTCCATTACAAGGTGCTATGGATTTGAACTGCTGAACTGCTGACCATTTTGATCGGCAAGCTCAGCATCTTAGCCACTGAGCCACCACATCCCCTTCTTATTAAACCTTACTAAATGTTTGTTCTTCATGCCTGTCCAAACATCCAATTCAATGGTCTTTCTGTAATGCTTCACATTACAAGTCTAAGGTTAAGCCAGGATTTTAATATGTGATGATGGTAATCGAAATGAAGATGAGGATGATCATATTAATTTATATACAGTGCATTCTGAAAATATTTGGACCCCCCCTTCACTTTTTTCAATTTTGTTATGCTGCAGCCTGGTTTTACAGTTGTTGAAATTCATTTTTTTTCTCATTAATCTACACTCAGTACCCCATAATAACAAAGTGAAAACAGAAGTTTAGAAATGTCTGTAAATTTACTAAAAAGAAAAAAATAACCTGAAATATCACATTGGTGTAAGCATTCAGACCCTTTGTTGAAATTTAGCTCAGGGGCCTGCCATTTCTCTTGATCATCGCTGGCATGTTTCTAGACATTGATTGGAGCCCACCAATTGATTGGACATGATTTGGACAGATCTCTCTATAGAAAGCCTCACAGCTTATAATGCATACTGTAACAGAGCAAAAGCCATAAGGTCAAAGGAACTGCCTGCAGAGATCAGACACAGAATTATTGCAAGGCACAGATTTGGGGAAGGCTACAGTGAAATTTCTGCTGCACTGAAAGTCCCTAAGAGTACAGTGGCCTCCATAATTGTTAGAGGGAAGATGTTTCGCATAACCAGGACTCTTCCAAGAGCTGGTTACATGGTCAAACTCAGCAATCAGGGGAGAAGGGTCTTAGTAAGAGAGGTGACTAAGAACCTGATGCCCATTCTGATTGAGTTCCAGAATCTTGTGTGGAGATGAGAGAGTTCCAGAAGGACAACCGTCACTGCAGCCCTCCACCAATCTGAGCTTTATGACAGAATGGCTAGATGGAAGGCTCAGTACAAAACAGACAAAAGCCACTTGGAGTTGGTAAAACAAACACACACACACACACACCTGAAGGACCCTCAGACTGTGAGGAACAAGATTATCTGATCTGAGAAAACCAGGATTGAACTTTATGACCTCAAATCTAAACTTGTCTGGAAGAAACCTGGCACTGCTCACCACATGCCAATAATATCCTAATGGTGGTGGGGTGGTGGTTTCAGTAACATGCTCTGTGGGTGTTTTTCAGCATCAGGGATTGGGAGACTGGTCAGGGTTGAGGGAAACCTGAATGAAGGGATATCCTCAATGAAAATATGTCCACAGCACTCAGGATCTCAGACTGGGCTGAAGGTTCACGTCCCAACATGACACCAATACTAAGCACACAGGCAAGACAACATAGGAATGGCTTAGGAACAGCTCTGATAATGTTCTAGAACACCCAGCCAGAACCCTGATTTGAACTCTACTGAATATTTCAGGAGGAACCTGAAAATGGCTGCAAACTGATGTTCACCATCTAACCTGACTGAGCTTGAGAGGACTTGCAAGGAAGAATGGCAGAAAATTCCCCAATCCAGATGTGCAAAGCTTGTCAGGTCAAAAAGACTCAAGGCTATAATTCCTGCTTCAGCAAAGTACTGAGTGTAGGGTCTGAATACGAATGTCAATGTGATATTTTTCAGTTTTTTCTTCTTAATAAATTTAAAGACATTTCTAAAAGTCTGCTTTCACTTTGTCATTATGGGGCACTGGGTGTAGATTAATGAGAGAGAAAAAGTAAATTTCAACTACTACTACAACATTACCAAATTAATAAAACTTAAGAGGGGTCTAAATACTGTCTGAATGCACTGTAGTTGCCCGTATCTCAATCACAACTCTGGCCATGAACCCAAGATTAAAACCCAACAGAATTTCTGCAGAATCTTCCACCCAGATGAACAATTTATTTTACTGTCCCATAAAAAGAGGGACTTTTATGCAAAACTTGTTTGTTTGTTTGTTTGTTTGTTTAGCCGAACATGTATGAGATAACAGGTATAAGTATAAACATGGACATTAACACAGGAAATGGGTACAAGTAAATGGGTACAATAGGACAGGGACAGGATAGGCACACTGGTGCGCTTATGCACACACCCCTTACAGACCTCTTAGGAATGGTGTGAGGTCCACAGTTGACAGTTTAAGGTTAAAGTTATGGGGGTTTGAGGATGTAAGAACAGAGTCAGGTAGTGTATTCCAGGCATTGACCACTCTGTTGCTGAAGTCGTATTTTCTGCAATTGAGCTTGTAGCGGTTTACCTTAAGTTTGTATCTATTGTGTGCTGGTGTATTGTTGCGGTTGAAGCTGAAGTAGTCATTGACAGGTAGGATGTTGTAGCAGACAATTTTGTGTGCTACATTGAGATCAGACCATAGGCTGTGTAGTTCTAGGTTTTCCAAGCCCAAAATTTCAAGCCTGGTGGCATAAGGTATTATATTGTGAGCAGAGGAGTGGAGTACTCTTCTTGTGAAATACCTCTGGTATTTCTTTCTTTTTTCTGAAATTCTTTTCTTTACATTTATTCTTGGTGAATCTATTCTCAATTGGCACAGAAGACTGTCTAAAATGTTACATTCTATAAAGAGAGCTCTAGGGAAGAGAGGACATACACTGAGACAGTTGCCAACATGTAGCTTAAGAGTGGAGATTACCACTCTTCTTCCCAATACCCTGTTGTTTCCTTTCTCTTCTTTTGTCTTTTTCAAAGTAAAATTGCTTATTTTGAAGGACCAGTATATGTGGGGCATTTGCCACATAATTATGTCATTGTTAAGGATCTGTTGAGTGTTTCAATTTTAGAACTGATTATTTTGAGAAATGGCGTTGCTGGCTACCAGCTTGGCTGGCTTAAAAATAATGTTGGACCATCTTATGGAAGTCATGGGGATTGATGGCTATTAATTTTGATGGCAATACGACTGTGTCTGAAACCCATCTGCTGGGAGACTAGGGGCCTTCCCTGTGAAGTTGGCTGGCCACAGTCAGAACAGATTGTTAGACTAGGGGCTCCTTCCAGTAGGGCTTACTTATGTTCATATCTTTTAACATGTGCATCATAATATGGTTGAATCTTAGTTCTGGAGAATCTTTTTTAAAAATTTAATCACACTTATATTCCTTTGTACTCACATAGTCTCTTAGTAGCTATTAGAACAGTGTATGTGTGCATGTAAACACTTTATTTTACTACATTTAGAGGATGCTCAACTCCAAACCACTGTGGGAAGCTGGCAATTTAAAAAGTAAGAACAATCAAGTATGGTTAAAAAAAAGAATCAAGTACATCTGGAACAAAAGCATCAAGACACGGTGAAACAACAACTTAAACCTGGTCTATATTGTTCATGGTATTGCATTATGGACCAGCTGCAGATTCCCTAGGCAGCTTCACTTGGAACAAGGCAAAGGTAAAGGTTCCCCTCGCACATACGTGCTACTTGTTCCTGACTCTAGGGGACGGTGCTCATCTCCATTTCAAAGCCGAAGAGCCAGTGCTGTCCGAAGACGTCTTTGTGGTCATGTGGCCGGCATGACTAAATACTGAAGGTTCACAGAACGCTGTTACTTTCCCACCAAAGGTGGTCCCCATTTTTCTCCTTGCATTTTTACGTGCTTTCGAACTGCTAGGTTAGCAGAAGCTGGGACAACTAACGGGAGCTCATTCCATTACGTGGCACTAGGGATTCGAGCCGCCTAACTTGATCGACAAGCTCAGGGTCTTAGCCACTGAGCCACAGCATCCCCTCCCAGTTGGAATACATTGCAATAATGCCTTCATATGTTGAGAAGGTGTGAATTGCTGCTCCTTGGCCCAGGAATGGCTATAACTGGCACTAAAAAATGGATTTCTGCAAATCCCTTCCTGTGTGCTTCTCAAGTAGAAGTAGAAGTCCAGTAAGAAAGTCTGCTTGTGCTACTACTAAAAGGGGTAATATTCCCCCATTTAGAAGAGAAAGTTGATGAATCGGGTGGTCCAAGTATCTACAGTCATTCCTAGAATCAACCTGAGCCTGAGTTCTTCTTCATCCAGACCCAACAGTTTCAGGTACTGAGTCAAGAACTTGACAGCATCACTTGGCTGCCCAGGGATCCATATATACCACTGTCAACTCCTCTAAGTAGATCACATCAAGAAATTAGCTCTTATAGAAAAGCTAAAACTCCTTTTATTGGCTAAAATAAGAAGATATTTAAAGTCTGGTTATACTGTACCTTCAGTGAAGCAGAGGTGAAACTCTATATAAGTAAATACTAAATAAGATCCCATCAACCTTTATATCTAAATTCTGCATAATTGGGCTTAGATTTTTCCCCTGAATGGGTTGTAGAAGGTAACACAACTTTCCTTGTTTAGGAAAAGGAGATGGCAAATCTATAAATGCCATCTTTCCTGTGCCAATCTTATTCTCTGTGGTCTATTTCTGTTTTACTGCATATCACATTATTCATTAGTCAGTTTATTTCTTCTGCTTCTGCTAACTGAAAGGATCTACAAAAAGCAACAACCCTAAAACAACCAAGCACTGCCCTACAGAAGCCAAGCTTTGCTAATATGTTCTTGATGAAAACACTGATAAGTGGGTCCTTTCCAGAATGAGCCAAATTTTCCAACTGACCCTAATGGTACCAGGGGACAAGTCAATAGGCATTTTTCAATGTCATGCTAGCCAGGCAGTCAAGAAAAGCAAGCAGTAAACTAATAGCTTATTTTTCAAAGAGTTTTTTTAAACTAGCTGTTAACCCAGCATTGTCCGGGTATTAGTTTATCCCAATCCTGTATTAGACATTCACAAATGTCTGGACCAAACATATTTTCTGATGTTGGATTTTCTCCCTTACCAGAGGGAGTCCCCTTGTGAAGCTGTTACTATGGCAACTCCACTGTGCTGAACAGTAGAAGCCATTTAAGGCAGTACAGTAGAAGCCATTTTAAGGCACAACAGGCTGTATCTTAACAGAACACACACACAAGGGGTGTTAGGGGTGTCTTACCCCCACAGTATTTGTTTCCAGAGAGTAAGTCATCTGTGTAGCAAGTTTGGTTGAAATTGCTCAAGGTGTTCCAGAGTTAGCTTGGAACATACACACACACACACAAACACACACATTTAGATATTTAGATATTTAGATATTTAGATATTTAGATATTTAGATATTTAGATATTTAGATATTTAGATATTTAGATATTTAGATATTTAGATATTTAGATATTTAGATATTTAGATATTTAGATATTTAGATATTTAGATATTTAGATATTTAGATATTTAGATATTTAGATATTTAGATATTTAGATATTTAGATATTTAGATATTTAGATATTTAGATATTTAGATATTTAGATATTTATTTATTTATTTAGATAGATAGATAGATAGATAGATAGATAGATAGATAGATAGATAGATAGATAGATAGATAGATAGATGATAGATAGATAGATAGATAGATAGATGATAGAGATAGATAGATAGATAGATAGATAGATAGATAGATAGATAGATAGATAGATAGATAGATAGATGATAGATATTTGTGTTGTGCTGTCATTGGTTCAACACAATTTCTGTCTAGCAATAGCAATACCATTTATGCTTATATCCCATCCCATAGTGCTTTACAGCACTCTTTTGGTGGTTTAGGATGTAGAGCATTATTTGCACGTTGCCACCAACAATGTTGGTCCTCATTTTACCAACATGGGAAGGATGAAAGCCTGAGTCAACCTTGAAACCTGTCAGGATCAAACTCCAGGCTTCAGGTAGCATTGGCCTAACCACTGCACCATCAGGGGTCTTTGTCTAAGTTCTTTGCTAGACATTTTGGACAGTTGCTATGCTGTCCTTTTCTTCTTGTATTTCAACCTTTTAAGTAACATAGGAGAATATTTTTGGGAAATATATTGTGGTGAAACTCTTGAAGCTGTCTAGATGAATATGGCACGATTAATGTTCCCTAAATGAACTAGCCCTGCTATTTTCATCCAATTCAAACAGGAGGAGGGAAGTAATGGAAGAGGAGGAAGAGGAAGTTTTGATGCTTCTCGGTTATAAGTCAATTTTTAGATAAAATCTTCAATCTTGAAGCTATTTGAATGGAATCAGCTTCAGCTCAAGTCTGCAGATATGAATCAGATCATGCCATCTTCGGATATTAGCCAAATCATGGCTGTGTTGCATTGGCTAGCTTTTGGTGAAAATACTTCAGATTCAGGACAATGTATCTCTAAGAAGTCTATTGGTTTTGTGACCTACTAATCATTATTAAAAGATCTGATTTGTCATTGGCAGAAGCAGGCTGCTGGAATAGGTGTTTTGGTTATCATAGAACGATTCTTTCATTAACATTAATACTATATTCAAGAATCATAATTATTATAGATGTGGTTTTCTATTAAAATGCCAGAGCATTGAGTAGTTAGTACGCATTGCCCAAGTGAAGCTTTTATATTAATTCTGATATTTCAAATTATGTAAAATACATATCTGCATTTGGGCATGTACAAACAAACCTAAAAACACACATACATTCTAAGCACCATGTGGTAAGCCAGTATTGGATATCCTTGTTTTAATATCTAGTAGGGAAAAATTGGGCCACGGTGGCTCAGTGGCTAAGACACTGAACTTGTCAGTAGAAAGGTTGACAGTTTGGCAGTTCGAATCCCTAGTGCCGTGTAACGGAGTGAGCTCCCGTTACTTGTCCCAGCTTCTGCCAACCTAGCAGTTTGAAAGCATGTAAAAGTGCAAAGTAGAAAAATAGGAACCATCTTTTCAGTGTACCTTCGGTGTTGAGTCATGCAGGCCACATGACCACAGAGACGTCTTCGGACAGTGCTGGCTCTTTGGCTTTAAAACGGAGATGAGCACCGCCCCCTAGAGTCATGTCTGTGTGGGGAACCTTTACCTAGGGAAAAATCAATAAATCCTAGGAATTAGATCTGCTATCAATATGTCCCCAATGCCAACATTTTTTATTATTATTTTTTAATTTCCATTACTAAGAGCTTTTGAAGAAACATAAAGAACCCTGAGATTCTGTTATTTGGATAGTTAGTGGGATTCCGTGCAGTCATGTCTGTCAAGTGTATCCCTGTTAGGAAACTAGAGTTGTGCAGCAGAGGTTAGTAACAAATAAGCTGCTGAATAATTACTCACAGCCACCGAAGGTAAAACCAATAATAGCTTTACTTGCATAACAAAAATAGGATAAATAGGCTCCAAACAGACTATAAGCAGTCTTCAAGTATATACACAGTCTATTTACAACACATTGAAGTTACAGTTGCTCAACTCACAATTCACCATGTAGACAGGTAACTAACATACAGACTAGCCACCATCCAATACACGGTCTTCTCTCCAAATACTAAGCACATACAGTAACAGTCAGTAATTATCAGGAACAACAGTAGAACCAGTAGAATCAGTAAAACTCAGGAAACATCAGGGAGCATCAGGGAGAACTCCGTACTAGTTCCTACTTTCTTATATGGCTGCTTAAAGCAATAGCATCCAATTACCTCTCTCTTACATTTAAAGTAACAGATACATTTGTTACATCATGGCTTATGCTCATATATATACACTGCCAAGCCAAGACTAGGGTTACATCCAGTGGTGGGTTTCAAAAATTGTTTGAACCTACTCTGTGGGTGTGGCCTACTTTGTGGGAGTGGCTTGCCGCCCATGTGACCGGATGGGAGTGGCTTGCCGCCCATGTGACTGGATATGAAGATACCGACGATACTTCTCAGAACCACCTTAAATTACCTCACACACAGCACTGACATGCATAAGAATATGATGTAAACTTGTTTTTTAAAAGGCATTTTTGGTTTGCATTAAAACAACTTCAACACACGGAATGTTCTGATTGCGCCACAAACGCAGTAGTCATCCTTACCTTTCACAGAGGCACTGAGTTTTATAAATATGAGCATGATAGTGTAGAATAATCATATCCAAGGACCAGTGGTGGGTTTCAAAATTTTTTGGAACCTCTTCTGTAGGTGTGGCCTGCTTTCCAGGTCCACTAGTGGAACTTCTTCTAACTGGTTTGGTAGATTTGACGAACCGGTTCTACCGAATAGGTGCGAACTGGTAGGAACCCACCTCCGGTTACATCCCTAACAATATCTATGTTCTGGGAATCATAGTGGCTTTTTTCTCAATATGAATCATCTCCGTGGAGAACAGAGAATCTTTAAAACAACATCCCAACCTTTGTCCATTAGGACACAGAAGGGGGAGGAAGCCATGTTTTACAGTCAGGTCTCAGCAAAATACCAAAAGATCCTGCTGAAACACAATCTAGCTTTAAAAAGTTATTTATATTTCAATTATATAAAGGTCAAGGTAAGGATTTATTTTTGTATCTTGACAGTAACTTTCTAATTAGAGCTGATGAGTCTGAAAGAAATAGCTGATTAGCAAAATTGCTTCTTTATTAAATTGTTTTCCAAAGTTGTCAAGCACAGACTAAGAGAGCAGCATAAGTGAAGTGGTGCAGAAACCTAACGGGTCTCATATTTGTGGCTCTAACTACCAAAGTCAAACAAAAGGGGGAAACAAACACTTACATTTGATATTTGGGGACTTGCAGAATGAAAAATTTGTCAAAGTCTGACATTCAATTATTTGTGCTTGTATTTTTTTTATGAGTCAATTATTTCTCAAGCTGGCCTCTTGCTCCTCCTGTCTCTTTCCCGCTGGAAACATACCTTTTAAAACAACCAAAGATTAAATGCTATGATAGATTTGCAAAATCGTGGTGATGCTCAGTTAATAAGAAGGGGAATATGCTAAACTACGCAGTTGGATGGCATCTATATTATGCTAAACACTGAACGTCATGCAAAAATGACAGGAGGGGAGAGGAAATTTCAGAATGAAGGGGGGGAGGATATCAAATCATTTTCCAGTTTGGGGGTCAGTGACTGAATTAAAGCACTTGGACTTTCTGATAGGAGGGGGTCTTATCAGAAAGACAAGGTCTTGACACACATACCAGTCATAAGACGAAAGCTTCTGGCTACCTCCAACAAGCCTGTGGCATTTTTTGATCAAGAAAACCTTAGCCTAAAACAAAACTATTAATCAGGATTTGATAGTTCATTCATGGTGACTGCCAGTCAGGCATAATTTAACATATACTCCTCTACTCTGTCAAGAATTAAACAGCTTGGGTATCATTACTCAGAGAAACATTCCCTCCCCCCATCATATTTACCTATCTAAAAGCCTAAACATGTTCCTGAAGTTTGACAGACTTTTCTCCTCACCACATTGTAAAAAAGATGTTAAGATTCTAGAAAGAGTGCATGATTCTAGAAAGATGATTAGGGGATTGGAGGCTGAAACTTATGAAGAATGGTTGCAGGAACTGGGTATGGCTATTTTAATGAAAAGAAAGACTAGGGGCAGAGGTGAGTTGCTCCTAGTTTGGCCCGGTTCAGCCGAACCATTAGTATTGTCAGCGGGAAGCTCCACCCACCCACCCGCATGCGCAGAAGCATCATGCGCGAGAGAGACAGAGTGCACACACAAGCGAACTGGTAGTCAGTACGAAACCCCTACTGACTAGGGGTGACATGATAGCAGTGTTCCAATATCTCAGGAGTTGCCACAAAGAAGAGGGAGTCAAGCTATTCTCCAAAGCACCTGATGGTAGGACAAGAAGCAATGGATGGAAATTAATCAAAGAGAGAATCAACCTAGAACTAAGGTGAAATTTCCTGACAGCTAGAACAATTAATCAGTGGGACAGAAGTTGTGAATACTCCAACACTGGAAATTTTAAAGAAGAGTTTGGATATCCATTTGTCTGAAGCAGTGTAGGGTTTCCTACCTAAGCAGGGGATTGGACTAAAAGACCTCCAAGGTTCCTTCCAACTCTGTTATTCTGTTTCTATAAAGCTTTGAAGTCCTGGTGCCCCCGGCCGCCCCCCCCCCAAGCACTGGAATAAGATTGGATAACTACACATTTGAAGTTTGAAAATACTGGGTTATTGTTGTTTTTGTTGTTATTAATGTATTTAGTTTTATAGTATTAATATGTCATTTTAACTTTTGAATGGGAGCCACCCACAGCAGAAGTTAGACGATGGAGGGCTATAGAAATATTTTTAATAAATACATAAAATAAAGATCATGATGTCACCAAACCCTCCTTTATATACTTTCACTGGAAGTAATAAGTAGTTATCTCTGGGAGAGAAGGCCTTTTCTGTTGAACCTGTTAAATTAGAATGGGTAGTAACTGGATCAATAGTAATAGGGGGAAAAAATCTGGATATGTACATTAAAACAGACATATCAACTTTGGCTTGCATGTGGCTGCAGTTGGCTGCTTAATTGTCTTGTGTAGGAAAATCTGTGAAATGTTTCCTATGCAGCTTAAAATATGATCAAGCAACACAGTGTTGGGATTCAATTTTTTTTACTACTGCTTCTGTGGGTATGGCTTGATGGGCATGACTTGGTGGGTGTGGGCGGGGAAGGATACTGTAAAATTCCCATTCGCTCCCCACTCCAGGGGAAGCTTATTGCAAAATCCCCATTTCCTCTCAATCAGCTGGGACTCGGGAGGCAGAGAATAGATGGGGGCGGGGCCAGTCAGAGGTGGTATTTATCTGTTCTCCGAACTACTCAAAATTTCCGCTACCAGTTCTCCAAAATTGGTCAGAACCTGCTGGATACCACCTCTGAAGCAACACAATATATCGTTCCTTTGGTCCTAACTTGTTCTTCAGGTTTAGTCTTTGACTTTGCTTTTCAGTTCTCAGCCAGTTTAACTACTATTCTTGCCCCTGTTTATGCACTCATCATACATACTGCTGCATACATTCAGGTATTCTCTACAATGCCTAGTTGATTAGGCATCATAAATGACATGGGTTTCCTCATGCATTACTTTCATTAATGTTGCTAGTCTACTTACAACCTATACATGCCACCTGTATGAATCAGCCCTTTTTTGCATGAATCCAATCGTTTTTTTAGGTAGCCTTGTCCTGAATATTCTTCTTTCCTTGCTTATAGTTAAAAGTTATTTGGTGCAGATGATGTGGAAATAAGGAAGAGCTAAACAAACACCATATCTTGCACATTATATGCAGACAGTATTATCTAAAATCTAACCAAGTCAATAACTCTTTGAATTATCTCCTGGACAGGAATTAATTTAAATAATGTCCAGTTGGTGAATAACATTTGTGGCATGTCACAAATCCTCTCCTGGTGTTCAGATAACATTTAGCTGAGGACAACAACATTCAAATTTAAAATAATAAAATATAAGCCTGACAGGTGCTGGTGGAATTGCTGGTCTGATAGATGATTAACTGATATAGTTGTGTAACATTTCAGTGAGATGAGCTGACACCATTCAGGAAGTTAGCCAAATACAATAATAACTTTTATTTATAGCTGTTTAATTCTTTGTTCCACTTGCTGGATGAGTTTCATTTTCAGAAAGATAAATTAGAGATTTAGTTCTGTATGTTCTGGGATATGTTCCAAAGACACTTATTTCTCAAAAGTCAGCAATCTGTCAATTAGGAGCTCTATTAAGAGGATTTTGTAGATTTGGCTTTAGTGTCAGAAATGGCAGGTGGAGGGCAAAAATTGGATAGCTCTGACACCTAACCTGCTGGGAGTAATGAAGGGAGGAGTTGTTTATGGAATACAACCCACATTTAGCCTTGTAAGAAAAGAGAGCCGAGGTGGCGCAGTGGTTAAATGCAGCACTGCAGGTTACTTCAGCTGACTGCAGTTCTGCAGTTCGGCTGTTCAAATCTCACCGGCTCAGGGTTGACTCAGCCTTCCATCCTTCCGAGGTGGGTAAAATGAGGACCAGGATTGTTGTGGGGGGCAATATGCTGACTCTGTAAAACTGCTTAGAGAGGACTGAAAGCCCTATGAAGCGGTATATAAGTGCTATTGCTATGAAGCGGTATATAAGTGCTATAACTGCTATTGCTATTGCTAAAACCAATTGAAACACCTTTCTTGAGTTTGCAAAGTCTGGGCCAAAAATTATGGTTTCTGAGTAGTCTATGACAACTCAACACAGCCAACTCACCAGCGCCACCTCGCCATAGACAACTTACTCTGGCCAAGTCACCACAGCCAACTCCCCATGGGGCAATCCCCATGGAACAAGAGTGAAGAAATAATCCAATAGAATCATTAAAGAAAGGAATGCCAAAGGTGTGACAAAGTGAAATATAAATAACAGATTTTTTTTTAAAAAAAATCATAATTGTTCAATTGTCCCACAGCAAGTTGTCCTGTGGCGAGTTGTCCATGGCAAGTTGGCTGTGGCAAGTTGTCCCATTCCAGTTCCTGAGAGGCATGGAGTGCCGAAAGGGACCGTGCATGTGTGCGTCGGAGATGCGATCTGGAAGAGGAGTTGCCTGGTGCACATGCACATGCCAGAAATGGCATGCACATGCACACCGGGCAACTCCTCTTCCGATTTCTGGTGTGCATGTGCACACAACAATCAGCTGGACCAGCTCTTTCTGGCACTGCCACATGCACGAAGGCCAGCTGATTATCATGCGCATGCACATCAAAAACCCAGAAAACGTGCTGAGTGACATGGCTCTGCATGCCACTTTGGGCACATGTGCCATAGGTTCACCGTCACAGATTTAAGTGCTATTAAGTATGGCAGATGTTTCAGCTGAGAAAGAAACCTACAGAGAGAGTAGGAGGTCCTACTGAAGCAATGGAAGTCTTCTTAGCTGTCAGCAATGCTGAGGTGTTATGGAGAGCAGAGGGAGTGGCCTTGAGGGACAGGAAGAAGAGATACTACTGTGGCAATGGTCAGATTAAAATAAGCCTGAGTCTGAATCAAGACTGTAAGCTCACATCCCAAAGATTAAGAGCTGAGAGAATAAGGCTAGAACCTTTTGCTCAAGAAAGAATTGGCAGAGTGGTTGATATCTATGCTGTGTCCAATGAATGTATAGCCAGTACAGACCATGGACGTTTAAGGGTAAGCATTTTTGTTTTACATATATATATATATACCTGAAACAAGGGAGAGGCCTAGTTCATTAGGACAATGAAATTCACAGTGATTGCCTTGTTGGATGTTTATCAGGTAGGGATGGTGTATTACCTAATTTTCCCTTACATGGCTGCATTCTGAGCCTGATAATGTATATTCACAAGTGCAGACATAGTTATCACTTATTGAAACCACTGATGATACCGCCGTTTGCATCAGATTGACCTTGAGGAAGGTGTGTCGAAGTGCAACCAAAGCTATAACATTGTTGCAAGACCAGATGGAAATCATATATGAGCAATGCACGAAGCAGTATGGAAATTATACCCCTTCATATAGAAGATTTAAAATCATTGAGGAAGCCTTATTTTTCCCTTACGATGGAAACAAAGCTCCCTTGAAGCTTATGTTTTTGTGTGGAGGTCTAGGCCTAACAGGTTTGCCTTATGTGTGGAAGGTGCAATTGGATATGTTGAAAGTCCTCCCCATATGAGACTGCTACAATTAAGACAAAAGAGAAATGTGGCTGGACCTCTAAAGCCTGGAAGTCTTACACCAATAGCGCTTGAACCGAACAAGAGAGAGGGAAATGTCTTTTTTAATTTAATGCAAATAATCTCTTTGTGTAAAAAGGAGAGACTACAGTCTCTGATAGAATGACAACATGTTTTGTGGAAATACCAGTGCCTGGAAATCATCAGAGAACCAAATAACTATACTCTCTTCCATAATCAGTATTTTTGGGAGTCCATGCAAGCCCAATAAGTGGACTCATCAGAAAAAACTGGTGGTAGAGTTGAAAACAGTATTGCCTGCTTATGATTGTGTACATTGCACACCTCTTGAAGAAAAATCATCTATGTGCAGGTGCCCACTGAACATGTTTTTGCTTGTACTGAAGCAGAAGGACTAGAGGCTGCAGGGCCATGGTTATAGTTACCTAGGGATGTGTTTTATTCTGTGGCTTGCATGCTTATGCATGCTTATCTTCGCATGCAATAGGAGGTTCATACACTATTGGATGCTTGACTACTCATATGGTAGTAACTCATTGCAATGATAGACTGTTTTTCATTGTGAGAGGATGAATCAATGTACTTTGCACTTGTATTTTGTGCACGCAACTGTATTCTTTGTATCCAGGTTATGACACATATGATATGTCATTTTGTGTATTTACAGTGTGCCTATGCACCTTGTAGGGATTCTCATTTGCTTGGGAATCCACCTGCGCAGGTGTAATAAAATGGCGGTTTTCTGTTGCCATGGCCTCCTTGACCATTTTTTGGTATGAAGAAATTATATCTGGGATATTTTTCTCACAAGAGCTGAAGCACATTGAGATTTACAAGATTCTGTTACTATAACTTTACAATAATATTGGGACTAAGCTGCATGATATTCATTTCCTAGTCAAATCTAGACTGAATGACTGACAGGTGGTGGAAATGGACAGGGACATCTCAAACAAAGGTAGTGTGTCATCTCTCCTCTTCATATAACACTCACTTCTTAAGAGGTAGAAATGAATTAGGTATGGAATTTGTCTGCTTATTTTCCTTCCAGCCTCCCAAATACCACTACAGCTTTATGTTCTGCCTTCCACTCATAGGACTGTCATAAAAATAGTTATTTGCATCCCTTGAAAATCCTTGCAATCCCACTCTGCCACAAGATTCGGATAAATTGGATAACTTCATCTTGCTTTTTCTCAGTTACTCTTTCCTTGTTTGTTGTTAGTTGCAAAGTCCTGTCCGACCCATCGCAACCCCATGGACAATGTTCCTCCAGGCCTTCCTGTCCTCTACTCCATCCAGCCACCTCATTCTCTGTCATCCCCTTCTTCTTTTGCCTTCAATCTTTCCCAGCATTAGGCTCTCCTCCAATGAGACCTTCCTTTTCATTTGGTGGCCAAAGTATTTGAGTTTCCTCTTCAGGATCTGGCCTTCTAATGAGCAGTCAGTGTTGATCTCCTCTAGGACTGATGGGTTTGATCACCTCGCAGTCCAAGGAACTCACAGGAGTCTTCTCCAGCACTATACTGTAGTTCAAAGGCTTTAATTCTTTGGTGCTCAGCCTTTCTGATGGTCCAGCTTCCACAGCCATACATTGCAACTCTTTCCTTAGTCATTTACTTTTTCAACTCTTTTAAGAGAATAACAAAATAAAAACAAAATAATAACAGAATAACAAAATAATAGAATAACAAGAGTTGGAAGGGACCTTGGAGGTCTTTTAGTCCAATCCTCTGTTCAAGCAAGAACCCTTATACTATTTCACACAAATGGTTGTTTTGGAATAGATGATCTCTTCCTGGAATTATACCTTTATAGCTGTTGAAAGACCCTGAATCAAATTAGCTCCCAAAAATGGTTTTCTCCCATGCGTGTTGCTTCTCGCCAGGCCAATGACATCCATTGTTCTATGAAAATTGATTCTGTGGAATTATTTTGTTGGCTTTTTATTTATTACAATCAACTTTGTGGGCTGCCAGTTTAGTAGCAATTTTCTTCCAGATCCTTTTTAGCAGCAGTCTAATTAAATGACGAACAACAGCACAAAAGATTTTTTTTTCCTTTTGTCAGAGCTATTGAATATGCTAGAATGTCTTTGTACTGAACTATATTTGACACACTCTCTCTCTCTCTTTTTTGGATAGCCTCTTCTCTTTAAAAGAGATATGGTTTTAACATCCTTTTCTCCATGGGTAGAGAAATTATCTGTATGGAACACGACCAATGGAGGTGGATGAGAATTTCATTTTTTTTAAAAAAAATATATCACATTCATAAATTTGATGATGGGGAAATTTGGGGCAAAAAAAATAAACTGATGGTTCTGTTCCTAGCACACTAGATAGAATGAAGTAATTAAACTAATTCAATTTAAATGAAATATAGAATACAATACAATAGCAGAGTTGGAAGGGACCTTGGAAGTCTTCTAGTCCAACCCCCTGCCTAGGCAGGAAACCCTATACCATTTCAGACAAATGGCTATCCAACATCTTCTTAAAGACTTCCAGTGTTGAAGCATTCACAACTTCTGGAGGCAAGCTGTTCCACTGATTAATTGTTCTAACTGTCAGGAAATTTCTCCTCAGTTCTAAGTTGCTTCTCTCCTTGATTAGTTTCCACCCAGTGCTTCTTGATCTACCGTCAGGTGCCATGGAGAATAGTTTGACTCCCTCTTCTTTGTGGCAATCCCTGATATATTGGAACACTGCTATCATGTCTCCCCTAGTCCTTCTTTTCATTAAACTAGACACACCCATTTCCTGCAACCATTCCTCATATGTTTTAGAACCCTATATTGTAGAAAGTCAGCACCTATCCTCCTAGAAGAATGGAATATTTTGAGGAATATTTTTTTAAAAAAGCAGAATATCATATTTCTCTAAATGACAAATGGAGAAACATTTTTTTTAGAGACAGAAAACAGCCTCTGCTCTTTTTTAATAGCCTCAAGCAGAAACTGGGAAGGGCAGCTTTTAGAAATGAAGATTTGGTAATCCATTCAAGACAGGATATTTTGAAACTCCTTGTAGCAAAGCTAACAAAGGCAGAGTGATAGGATTAAAAGCAGCCCCTCAACCAAGATTCAACACAGGATGAAAGCCGTTAAACCAAAGGTTGAGCAGATTAGCTCAGACAAGCACCTTTGCATTTCCTCTTTTGCCTGTAGAGCCAGCTATGATCCCTACATAACCTCTACAGGACCCTATAAGAATCTTACAACAGCCAATAGAATATTAAAAGGCATGTTCTTGCACAGGAACAGGAAACTCAAGTGCAAAGCCCAAAGAAAATATAACCCCCACACTCTCAACTCCATTTTTTTCAGCTGCCCAGAACAACAAACCCATGTGGTTCTGCTTCATCAATAAACCATCTTTCCAATCAGCTTCCAATGTTTCCAGTGTCTTTCTTTCAGACTGGAACTGAACTACATGGATATTTCTTCCAACAATCTTCCAACAAATGCAAAAGCATTGGAGGGATGTAGCATTGGCTTTTTACTCCTTCCCTGCTCTACCGACAAGCTTAGGAGAGGATTCTAAATGAATGACCATAAGTACCGGTACTTCTTTAAAATTCCATCAGTTTCTTCGATGCTTACAGATTGCATACTACAGCAAGCCTAGCAATATTGCTTAAATAATAACAAAAATAATTACACTGAGGGAAGGGGTTCAGGAAATTGAACTGGCAACATGTTGTTTGCGACCACTGAGAGCAAAAATGAAAGCTGGAAAAATCCATATAGTAAGGATTTCCATCCTGTGGTTACCCAACCAGAATCAAACAGAATCTAGAATTACATCATCTATTAATTCTAACTTAGAAGCATGTGTCATCTCAGTACAAACAATTAATTTTTTAAGACTGTTGTACCATATTTAAATAACTTCCATTTTATTTTAGTCTCGTTTTTCCACTTAGCAAAGGCCTGCAACACATTAGCACACAATGGTTTCCTAGAAACAAGAGAGAAAAGTTTCAGAGAAACATCGTGAACTCATGAGGAATCATATAGGCAATGTAAAAAGAAATCTACAGAACATAAAGGCAGCAATATCAATAAATTGTGACTAATATTGGATATTGAAGGAAATGTTATACATACAAACGTACGTACGTACGTACGTACGTACATACATACATACATACATACATACAGTAAAGGTTCTCCTCGCACATATGTGCTAGTCGTTCCCGACTCGAAGGCTCATCAACCAAAGAGCCAGCGCTGACTGAAGATGTCTCTGTGGTCATGTGGCCAGCATGACTAAACACCAAAGGCGCACAAAACGCTGTTACCTTCCCACCAAAGGTGGTCCCTATTTTTCTATTTGCATTTTTACATGCTTTCGAACTGCTAGGTTGGCAGAAGCTGGGACAAGTAACGGGAGCTCACTCTGTTAAGTAGCGCTAGCAATTCAAACTGCCACATTGCTGACCTTTCTGATCAACAAGCTCAGCGTCTTAGCCACTGAGCCATCACGTATATACGTACATACGTACATACGTACATACGTACATACGTACATACGTACATACGTACATACGTACATACGTACATACGTACATACGTACATACGTACATACGTACGTACGTACGTACATACATACATACATACATCATACATACATACATACCAGTGGTGGAATTTAGCCAGTTTGCACCTATTTGGGAGAACCAGTTGTTAACTTTCTAATCAGTTTGGAGAATCGGTTGTTGTAAGAAATCTCATTTTGTTTTTTTCCACTTTACAGGGCTAATCCTGTAAGGAAGGCAGGAAGGAAACATTCTGGTGTAGTTTCTAGCCTAATCTTTATTGCCCTGCTTACAAAAACTGCCTCTCCGGTTAACACTTATTACATTGTAACAGCTAAGGCGAAGCACCCATCGATGTGAGTGATGTTGAGTTGGCCACACACACCCCAGTCACATGACCACCGAGCCACGCCTACCCATCTGGTCATTAGGGCAGAGAACCGGTTGTTAAATTATTTGAATCCCACCACTGATACATACATATTACCATCTGAATGATATGACATTCTTCCTGATTATTAATTTATGATGGAGGAGGAAAAGGAGGGGACAGAAGAGAAGGAGCACATTTTTTCATATCTTTGGATTCAGATTCTGAATCTTAGCTACCTCTTGCCATTTGTTTGATATACAATACACTTTGTATATCGAACCTTCTACTTGTAGATCTATAAAATATATGTATTCCAGCAGCAGCAGCAATAACAACAGCAACAACAGAAACAGTTGAAAAAGAAAAAAAAAGACCTTTCCTGGCAACTTCTGATGAGATAAAAAAATAAAATTAAAAAACATGCAATCCATTTGGTTGTAACCATGTGGAAAAATAAAATTGCTGAACCAAGGAAAAGATTACAATATTAATCCAGATAATGGATTTGGGGAACAAGAACTGTTAGATACTTGCTCTAATTACAGTGGTTTCCACCAAGGTCCTCTGTTCCAGCGGGAACAGAGGTTTAATCCTATTGGTCAAAGGGTCTGACAGCTCCTATAAAAAGGCTGCTGTAAACCTCAACCTTCGCTGGATTGTTCTCTCTTGTTGTACTTAATAAAGAGCTGTTGTTACCGTTAAGCCTGTGTGTGCCTATCCATAACCCAATCTAACACTGACAACGAAGGTGGGATTGGAAGGCAACTAGGTGAACCAAAAAAAGTGTAGCAATCCAGCAAGTACATCCAGTCCAAAGCTCAGTGCCACTTCGAGCAGCCATTTTTGAGCGGCAAACTCAAAATGCCTTCAGTTCACAAAATGGCCATGCACGCCCTACCGACTCTGTATGACCCAGTCACAGAGCACTGGGACTCATACATGCTATGATTTGACTGCTTCCTAGAGGCAAACAACCTCATGGGCCTTTCTTAAGGCCACAAGAAGAACATGTTCCTTGGATACTATGATCGGGAACTGTTCAAGATGGCAAAAGACCCCTTGACCTGACACAGCTACAATCAGTCACCTGGTCCATGCTCCAGCAGACGCTGACGACCCACTATGCCCCCAAGCCATCCAAGCACGTTCACCAACATGAGTTTAACATCAGGAACCAGAAAGAGGGCAAATCGATCAACAAGTATGTTGCGGCACTTCGCAAGGCTGCAGCGTACTGCGAGTTCCTAGACCTGAACGAGCTGATTCTGGACCGCATAATTTGTGGCGTGTGGGACATGAACCTTCAGAGGAGGTTACTCGCTAAATCTAACCTCACTTTGCAGATTGCCTTGGACAAAACCAGGGCATCCGAATCAGCCGTCAAATCTATTGAGACTCTGCAGCACCAAAGTGCTCCACAAGATGCGTGAAAGAGTAGACATGTACATCACGAGGCTTCAGAGCCTGAGAGCTCAGAAGGAGAAGAAGATGACAGCTGCCGCATGCGCAGTAGCCGCGTCCAGCCAGTGTCCAAATTCAAACTGCATCTCCCACCTTGCGCTAACTATGGAGGAGACCATTGGCTTTCCATTTCCATGATGTGACCTGCCAGCGCTGCGCGTGAAAGGGGCACATCACCAAGGTGTGCCGGAGCGAATTCCCTGCTACTACGTGGCAGCCTAGAAGCGCACCAAACCACCAACCGAGGCCCAACCAAGAGGCCTGGCAGAAGCCACCAGGGCGTTCAGAGGGTGACAATCGAATCACCTATCATATGTCAATCGTCCAAGTCCGCACCAGGCAGCCAAAAAAGCTGAAGGTCACAGTCCTCATCGAGGATTCTCCATGCGAGATGGAGATAGACACCAGGTCATCTCTGACCATCATGCCATGGTCTACCCTCAAGGAGGCTTTCCCTAGCCTGAAGAAACAACATCTACGCACCCCTGAAATCCGTCTACAATATTACCAGGGCAATTGGGTCCCCATTGTGGGCCAAGGCACCTTTCAGGTCAAATTCAAGCAGTTCAGTGGCCAACTCCCAGTGACGGTGCTCAGCGGCAAACTGCAGAGCCTCCTGGGGCTGGACTGATCCAAAGCCCTGGGCCTAGAAGTGACCAGTGTCAACGCCTTGAAAGACAATTGCACTGAAACCATCTTTAAGGAGTTCGAGAACGTCTTTGGCACCAGTCTGGCTAAGTATGAGCTTCCACCAAGCGGAGCTGCAGAGCAAACAGGTCCGTCCATCTGTCCAAAGAACATCCTCCGACTGAACTGTGCAGGTCTGGCAGAGCTACCCAAAAGCCCGCCTACCTGCATGACTATGTTACTAGTAGGATTATTCCATCCAAGAGGGAGGGGTGTTAGATACTTGCTCTAACTACAGTGATTTCCACCAAGGTCCTCTGTTCCGGCGGGAACAGAGCTTTAATCCTATTGGTTGAAGGGTCTGACAGCTCCCTATAAAAGGGCTGCTGTCAGACTCAACTTTAGCTGGATTGTTCTCACTTGTTATACTTAATAAAGAGCTGTTGTTACTGTTAAACCTGTGTGGGCCTATCCATTACCCAATCTAACAAGAACTACAACTGGACTTCTCTTCCTGTAACCTTCATTGGGTTCAGTATTAAAGCTGAACCAGTCCTTAAATTTAAAGAGAAAGTGATGGGACTGAATGAAGGCAAAGAAGACTATCTGAGGAAGCAGAAGGAGCAGGAAGAGTTGGCTTAGAAACAGAAAGAATCCAGGGGCAGAAGAAAGAAAGAAGCAGAAAGGGCATAACTACTCATCATGATTAGGAACATTTCTCCTTGCAATCATTACTGCTACTAAGACAGCAGAGTGGCTTGCCAAGGTAATTAATTGGCATCTTGTCAACTTGGATAAGGTATTATTTTTGCAATTTTGATAAAGCAACCCACTGGGAAGAAGCTAAGAAAAAGTGGCTTTGTGATGTATGAAGGAGAGATTATGCACACAGAAATGTGAGTGAGATATTTGCAAAGCCAATTACAGAGAACACATTTGCCAAGGGAGAGGGAAGAGTTGTTTTCCTGAGTAGGTATAATTTCCTTTCTTCCATCCTTCCCATCCAGAGTTAGATAGGGCTAAAACTTGGGGAGTAGATAGGAACGTTTGTGTCCGTGTTTATTGACCTGAACACATTCATTCGTTCATATAACCATGTTGCTTGTATCTTTATCATTTATATTGTTTATTGTTTCCTAGCATGATTTGATTTCTTATTAGTAACCTATGACTATCACTAAGTGTTGCATCTTATGATTCTTGATGAATAAATGTAATTTTTTCTTTATGTACACTGAGAGCAAAACAAATTCCTTGTGTGTCCAATCACACTTGGCTAATAAATAATTCTGTTCTGTTCTGTTCTATTCTATTCTATTCTATTCTAATGTATCACTTTCTGGCAATGTAAGAAGGAAATGAAAAGGAGTGTAGTCTGAATTAAGAGGAGAAAAAGGTAGATTTAAAATGTACAATGAGACAAAGATTGTGATTGTTTTTGGTGAAATGAATATTTTGGGGATGGGAGAGCCATTCCTAAAATAATATAATAATATAATTTTCTCATAAATTATAGTTTGGCTCTCAACTGTATTGTAAGAGACTAATATAGGCACCCATTTCTGTTACCACAATTTAATTTTTATATCTATTTATTTGTATGATAAAACAAAACGTATTTTTGTCATTTAAGTGTCATTGTACTTGGCGTTTTCATAAGTGTTGAATGCTTACATTATTTTAAAAAATATTTTGTAGCTTTAGGTATTTAATTTCTCTCTCTCTCTCTCTCTCTCTCTCTCTCTCTCTCTCTCTCTCTCTCTCTCTCTCTCTCTCTCTCTCTCTCTCTCTTGCACACACAAACACACACACACACAGTTTTGTCTGTCTGTCTGTCTGTCTATCTATCTATCTATCTATCTATCTATCTATCTATCTATCTATCTATCTATCTATCATTTCCCATAGACTCATGTGAGGGAACCTAACCTTAAAAATAACTTTACAAATGGAAATTATTTTAATAAAACAGCTTAACATTCACCCATTGTGACCAATGAAAGATGAATTTTTATTATTTCTAAACCTGCAAATAACTAGAATGATACAAAAGTGCCAATATAACCATGCATGTTTCCTACTACATTTGATCATTATAGATATACTATGTACGCTGCCAGGATGAACAAGAGCCTCCTACATGGTATAAACCTTTGGTAGTCAGATCATGTGTCACTGATTGTTTATATTGTAGATTGAGAAGAGTAATTAGAATTGACTTCTGTGTGAATAATGTGTGTTCATTATGGCTAGCTGACCATCAAGATGTGAAGGACAACTGGGAAGTTGGCAAGTGTGATTAGAACTGATAAGTTAGAGTGCTACAAAGAATGAAAACAGATGAGAATGCTATCTTTGGTTTAGATTTGCTCACAAAGTAATGCTAGGCATATGGCTATGGAGTAAACATCAAAATGAATCAACGTTTCCTTTCACCTCTGGTGAACACAATTGTCAGGCATTCATGGTTAAATGAATAGTTTTATTTTTGGATTGTTAAGCCCTTAAGGAATATCTTATTTCCTAAGATCAATAGAACCACAACTCCTATTCTTATTCCTAGAATTCCTGAGATGTTCTATGTTGAGGATATAATTGAAATATAGTATCGTCTCGTCTCTTCAGACTAAAGTATTACTCTGTGCTTTCTCTCTTTCTCTCTCTCTCTCCCTCCCTTTCTCTCTCTTTCTCTTTCTCTTTCTCTCTCTCTCTCTCTCTCTCTCTCTCTCTCTCTCTCTCTCTCTGTCTCTGTCTCTGTCTCTGTCTCTCTGCATATGAGTATATCAGCACATTTCATTTATGTTGCTTTAACTTTTCCTTTAACTGAAAAAAATCATTAGACCCTCAGCTAATTCTGTATTCAGAAAAAAATGCCTGGTACAATGAATTGCACAAACAAGTATATATAACATGTTATATATATTGCAATACAGGTAAATATATACAGGGTGAGGAAGACTTCAAAGTGCTTTAAAAGAAATAATTAACAACAAGACATGAAGATAATAATAATAACCCGTATTAACCATTAGCACCAGTCAATGGTATTTGTGATGCATTTTTGAATGTTCAGTTGACTGAGTTTCATGTTTAATTAATAATAATAATAATAATAATAATAATAATAATAATAATAACAACAACAACAACAACAACAACATAGCAACTTATGAGAGGCATAATATTTCAATATTCCATTTGTATTTCAGTTGGTATGTTTTTGGACTGAAACAGTTGGTATATTCTTGCAACTAGAGAAGAGTGGAAAAGGTGGAAATACTTGATAAAAGTTGTTTGGCTGTTTATTACCAATTTGCATTTTAAATCCAAATCCCTACACAAGATGTTTATTCATTCTCTCCTACACACTAGTCTTCTGTTCCAATCTTAATAAATTAAATTTCACAATTCTGTCAGTCATTCAGCATATTAAATACCCAGAGATACATTTTGTTAAACAACTTTGGAGAAATAGAGTACCTCATTCCATGCAAAATAAAGGAAGCATCTGTAGAAGCTGAATTAAGCTACAGACAAAATAAGAACAGGGGGGAGAGTGAATCTTCACTGCGGTTCTCCATATTGCCAATAGAGAGGAAATTCATTTTTTTTTCTTTTATTGTTAGTTAAATTTATAATACTTTTTCTCCAAGATGTCATCCATAGGGATAATTCTTCATTTTATCCCCAAAGGCATTTGAGTTAGGTTGGAACAAAGCAGGGTTATTGACTCAAAATAATACATGGTTGTAAAGACACTTTAACTTGGCTTTTTTCCAGTCCTATCCAGCATCTTTACTATTGTACAACATGAAGAGGTTTTTCAACTGTTTTGTTGATGTACTTTCCATTCATCTTTAAGCTTGCAGAAAACAGCACAAGCATGAAATTTGCTGATCCATGTCTCTATTGTCTACATCCCAATTATTGACAGTCCACTGGCTTTCCCCCTCCTCCTCCTCCTCCTCCTCCTCCTCCTCCTCCTCCTCCTCCTCCTCCTCCTCCCTCCTCTTCTTCTTCTTATCCTTATTTTTCCTCCTCTTCTTTTTCTTCTTCCTAGTGTATTCCCACAGGTGAAAAAGGTCAGGGGTGGCTTCCTACCGTTCTGCGCCAGTTCGCGTGGACCAGTTGGTCGGTGAACCTGGAAGTAACTAACTTCCGGGAATGCCCGTACCGGTCCTGGCCCCTGTCGCTGCAAAGCACCCTTGCCGGTGCCTTGCAGCTCGCTCACTCGCTTCCCTGCCTGTCCGCACTAAGCTAGCCCAGCCTGCCGCTCACTGATTGGCTGGAGTCCAATGGACTGGAGGCGAAGCATTTAAAAGCATGATGCTTCACTTCCATTTGAAAACTCCCTTCACCTTCCAGGAGCTTGCTGCTTCCCCCTCAGGTAAGCAACTAAGCCCCGGCGGCAGGACTCGGGAGGCAAGCGGCGGTATTTTGGGTGGGTGGTGGGGGCCCAGCTGTCTCAAGGGAAGGACTTCCCTCGCAAAAGCCATGGGCTGGTGCACGCCACACAGCCGAAGACGGGTGGGGGGGTGGCCTAGCTTTTGCAAGGGAAGGCCTTCCCTCGCAAAAGCCACGGGTTGGCGCATGCCACACAGCCGAAGGCGGGTGGGGAGGTGGCCTAGCTTTTGTAAGGGAAGGCCTTCAGGCCTTCCCTCGTGAAAGCCGCGGCTTGGTGTATGCCATGCGGCCGAAGGCGGGGGGGGTGGCAGCCTAGCTCTCGCAAGGGAAGGCCTTCTGGCCTTCCCTCATGAAAGCCATGGCCTGGCGTACGCCACGCGGTCGAAGGTGGGTAGGGGGGCAGCGGCAGCCTAGCTTTCTCAAGGGAAGGCCACCGCCCCCCTCTCCAGCCTCGCCTTGACTGGCTAAACCTGCCAGGCGACCTGCTTAGTGACCCTAGCCCTGTCCCTCCAGTCCAGTGTCTTACCTGTTCCTGCTGCCTTTTTGCCAAGGTCATCTTCTATCTGTAAGTAGCTCTTTTAATGTTTTTGTATTTATTTTAATCTTATTGTAGTTCATCCATTGGGGCAAAGAATTCAGTGACATCGTCTTGGCCACTCCCACCAGGTCACATGGGTGGCAGGCCACTCCCATCCGGTCACATGGGCGGCAAGTCACTCCCATCTGGTCACATGGGCAGCAAGCCACTCCCATCTGGTCACATGGGTGGCAAGCCACTCCCATCTGGTCACATGGGTGGCAAGCCACTCCCACAAAGGAGGCCACACCCACAGAGTAGGTTGGAACAATTTTTGAAACCCACCACTTTTCAGATCATTGAATGCTACTTTGCACAATCTGCATGTCCAGGGTGCAGGGCTTACATATCTTTGTTGATAGTGTCTTGCAATCTCTGTTTTGGATGTCCCCAAGGTTGCCGGCCATTGACTTCTAGTTGGTAGGCTGACTTGGTAATGGTGGAAGGTGCTGCTCGTATGGACATACCAGCGGAATCGGCCTATTCTCATCTTCTCTATAATTGATGAAACACCAAAATGCTGTCAAATGGTGTCATGTGTGGTGTGGTCAAGAAGGGAGATACCTGATATCCAATGGAGCATTCACATTTCCATAGCATTAAGATAACTTTCAGTCCTGTTTTGTTTCTGCCCAGCATTCATTGCCATACAGTAAAACAGGGTGGATGGTTGTCTTGTAAATCTTAGATTTAAAATGGGTTGGCATTCATCTGTCACATAACAAACCGGTGAGATCTCACCAATTCATCCAGGCTGCATTCACCCTTGCTCACACCTCACCATTGATGACTTCCCTCTTAGGTAATATATGACAAAGCCTAGCAGATTTTGCACATCTTGAAACTGTCATCAGGCAGTGTTGGAATAAGGGGAAAATGGAACAGCACAGGTTTCTTAAGTCGGTGTGTTTCCTGGGCTGGGCACAAACCCATCTAAAATTGCTCTGATGATTGAGGTAGCATATATCAGATAGATGGGTAGAGCAATATATTAGTAGAAGGTCACCCAATGCAGTCTTGGAATCCCAATTTGAACAAATGATGAATGAAACACAAACACGAAAGGAGAAATAGTACATCTCTTTCATCTTTCACAATTGATGGAAGATGCTTAAAGGAAACATCAGACGACAGCATCACCCCACCTCCTATCAGCATCTCTTTCAAACTGCAAAGTACAAGGCTGTCCATGAAGACGCATTTTCAAGTTGTTTGCAGGTAATGGAGAAAGCTGCAAAGAAGCAGTGAAGCAAAAGGTAAGTGAAGCAATGACCACTTATTTTCATTCTTAGAAATGAAAGAGCTATACTGCTATGTGACGCACTTTCTACAAAGTACTTTACCCTAAACTTTATTAAAGAAAAACATTCCTTCATACATCAACATAGTTTTGTTGTCTCTCTGCACATAATAATGCCATGCTGCTATATTTTTTTCTGTTTAGGGTGACATTTTGGCCCTACATCTGAATGAAACAATTCACTGCATCACAAGAATGGTGTCATAAGAGGAGGGGTAAAAGTAAAATAAATAATCTTTTACAGAAATTTGCTTCTCAGGGCTAGGAAAATAAAACTGAAAGTGAAATTCCACCTGTAGGTATAATTATTTGTCTTCTCCCTGAAAGGAAAATTTGCATTGATATGAGATTAGTTTAATTTATACAATCATGATATTAATGTCTAACTATTCTTATCAAATGTCTTGCCTCTGAACTTAGCTTTAGAATAGTTCTAACACATACAATGTTAGGGGCTCAGTGGCTTAGTGGTCAAGACGCTGAGCTTGTCGATCAGAAAGGTCGGCAGTTCAGTGGTTCAAACCCCAAGCGCTGCATAATGGAGTGAGCTTCCATTACTTGTCCCAGCTTCTGCCAACCTAGCAGTTTGAAAGCATGTAAAAATGCAAGTAGAAGAATAGGAACTAATTTTGGTGGGAAGGTTATAGCGTTCTGTGCGCCTTCAGCATTTAGTCATGCCAGCCACATGACCATGGAGACATTTTCAGACAGCGCTGGCTCTTCGGCTATGAAATGAAGATGAGTACAACCTTGAAAATGACTAGCACATAGGGGAACCTTTACCTTTACCTTTAACACAGGGAATAATACTGGCTATTAATTTAACAATTAATTTTTTCAGTCCTAGATTCATCTCCTAGAAGATTATCGTTGAAGAGGTCTGAAATATTATTTAATATGGCTCTTTAATAATGGTATATAATCATTGTATGCTAATATTCCATCATTAAATATTAAATTTCATTACATTATTGATAAAAGGGACCATCTATGCTTTTTAAAATAGCTTTCTAACCATTGCTGCAGCTTACACCATAGTCCAATTCATCTGAAGGTACTTAAATTTCTATCTATTTTTGACCCAGAAAAGTCAATAAAATTAGCAGACCAATTATATGAAGTTCTGCACCGCAGCATTGGCATCTGACTGAGGCACTGTAAAAGTAATCTAAAGACATTTGGGGTGGACTAAAAAACATTTCTCATGTACAAATCAGTGAAATTAAAAGCTCTGCATACTCAAGAATGTGGAATGCTTAGAAGATTATGCTACTCTATCAAAGTTATAATATCTAGCTTCCCAGTGAAACTAGCAATAGCACTTAGACTTATATACTGCTTCACAATGCTTTACAGCCTTCTGTAAGCAGTTTAAAGGGTCAGTCTATTGCCCCCAACAAAGTGGGTCCTCATTTTACCTTGGAAAGAGGGAAGGTTGAGTCAATCTTAAGCCTGGTGAGATTCGAGCTGCCAAATTGCAGACAGCAATCAGACACACACAGACACTTTCTCTGTAGGACCACAAAAAAGCTTACTTTTCCCTTCCTTTTATCCTGACTGCAAGTACCTTGTGTGATAGGTTGGACACTAGCAAAAAGACAGAGTCAGTAACCTTCAGGGGCTGGTCCAGCATCTTAACCATTGTACTGTATTAGCTGGTGTGGTGGCCACTATTGAAAATTTCATGATAAAAGTGTCCAAATCAAAAAGCGAGTCTCTGAAAATCATCAAGCAGAAAACCTACCATGAAAATGTCTTTGAATAGACTATGTTGGCCTCTTAATTTCTTTCAGAGGAACAATAAGATGTCTGATAGCAAGAACATGACTCTGTCAGACCTGCTATTCATACAGCATGAGTTTTGCTGATAGTCCTCATATATCTCTGGGTTTCTTTTGCTCTCCTAATAGGGGATGCAGAGATTAAATGGCAATTGAGTAGCCTCTTGAGAACAATTAACTTGAAGCAGATGGTACTACAAATACTGCTCTTTAAGGCCTTTTCTTTAACTAGGATTTTGGCATACATTGTTGAATTTGCCCCCTGGGAATATTAAGGTCTTTGCTGTTAGATTTAAGATCTGGTTGACATTTGTTTAAACAAACTTCATACGGAGGTGGTATTCAATTTTAATATCTGTCAGAACTGAACAGTAGTTTTTATCAGATGCTCTAACCCCCAGGTCTAATATTTAATAACTCATAAACTGTGTAAAGGGATGGCAAGAGGGAAGCTACTAAAAACACACGTATGAATAACTTGCTAGCCTACTGCTTCTTTGGGACAATAGCAGCAAGTCCTGCTAATTGTAAAAGTATGCTATTACAAAAGACAGAGCGGACAGAAAGTAAGATGTTACAGAATATTGCTTCAAATTTTCTCAAGAAGCAGGCATCGCTCTGAATCAGCTGGAAGTGTCACTGTGCACAAAACTCACAGTCACAACAGGAGGAAATTGAGACTTGGCATGACAGAAACAGTCTCCTAACATCATTGGAGAGGTTTAATTCATTTCCTGAATAGATCTGAAGATATGTAAGAAACCCTCTTATTTTACAATGATGCCACCCCACTCCACAGCAATATGTTTCTTGGAGAATAGTTTCGTGAAAAGATGAAGATTGTATAATTGTTTATAGTCAACATTCAGTTATAATCAGGGGTGAAATGCTATCGGTTTGGACTGGTTCGCCCGAACTGGTAATAAAAAATGCTACCGGTTCGCCCTAACCGGTAGTAAAAAAAATGCTGCCAGTTAAGGCAAACCGGAATTTCTGACGGACAGCTGTGAAGCTCAATTTATATTAACTGAAAAGCAGGATTTCCTGCTTTCTGGCTAATCTAAATTGTGTGGCGCAGTGGATTCCCCCCCCCTTGCGGTTCCACTTACCTTTGCAGGTAAGTAGCAGGCTCCGCCCACCCACCCAGACATCATCATACCTGTTATTGACGTCCTGCGCATGTGCGGAGGTGGTGCGTGCACTCACATTTGCAAACCAGTAGCGAAGGTAAGTAGATTTCACCCCCAGTTATAATAGATACATCTAACTCACTACATCTTAACCAGATGAGCTGACTGATGCAGAAAAAGTCTGAATTGGATATGTTATTAACATAAATAGCTTGTCCCCATGGCTTTGTAGGTTGTTATGGAAATAAAGTGCAGCATTTTAGTAGGACTACAGGAATATGTATACTTTTTTTTTAGAATCATGTTATTGAATATTTTATTTGCTTGTTTTTGCAATGTTGCCACAGTTTATTAGACAAATAAGTTATTTCTGCCATGTGGCCACATTGTTATTGCAGAGGACTTAAAAAAAACATACTGCAGTTAGAGTCCTATTTGATCCAGGCAATACACTAGTTTGTGACTCAGAAGACTTTGGCCTTTTTGGCCTGAAAAAAAAACCTTCTTGGGAAGGTTGTTGAGAAGGTGGTGGCCTTCCAGCTCCAGCGGTCCTTGGATGAAGCAAACTATCTTGACCCCTTCCAGTCAGGCTTCAGACCCGGTTACAGCACAGAAACCACTTTGGTCGCATTGACCAATGATCTTTGGAGAGCCAGAGATGGAGGACATCCCTCCATCCTGGTTCTCCTTGACCTCTCAGCGGCTTTCGATACCATCGACCATGGTATCCTTCTGCGACGACTGCGGGAGGTGGGAGTGGGAGGCACCGTGTTGCGGTGGTTCTCCTCCTACCTCTCGGACAGGTCGCAGTCGGTGTTAGTGGGGGGGGCAGAGATCGACCCCTAGGCCCCTAATATATGGGGTGCCTCAGGGTTCGGTCTTATCCCCCCTACTATTCAACATCTACATGAAACCGCTGGGAGAGATCATCCACAGGCACGGGATAAGATACCATCAATATGCGGACGATACCCAGTTGTATCTGTCCGCCCCGTGCCAACTCAATGAAGCGGCAGACGTGATGAGCCGAGGCCTTGAGGCTGTTATGGACTGGATGAGGGCTAACAAGCTTGTACTCAACCCAGAAAAGACCGAGTGGCTGTTGTGCTTCCCTCCCAAAGATTCGACCAATATTCCATCACTCAGGCTGGGGGGTCAAATTTTACACCCCTCAGAGAGGGTTCGCAACTTGGGAGTCCTCCTGGATCCACAGCTATCCTTTGACCACCATCTGACGGCTGTGACCAGGGGGGCATTCGCCCAGGTTCGCCTGGTGCGCCAGTTGCGACCCTACCTGAATCGGGAGGCTCTCACAACAGTCACTCGTGCCCTTGTGACCTCTAGGCTGGAATACTGCAATGTGCTCTACATGGGGCTGCCCTTGAAGAGCATCCGGCGACTTCAGCTAGTCCAGAACGCGGCCGCCCGAGTGATCGTGGGTGCACCTCGGTTCACCCACATAACACCTATCCTCCGCGAGCTGCGCTGGCTACCTGTCGATCTCCGGGTGCGCTTCAAGGTGCTACTAGTCACCCATAAAGCCCTTCATGGTAGTGGATCTGCGTACTTGAGAGACCGCCTTCTGCCAATTACCTCCCTGTGACCAATTAGATCTCATAGATTGGGCCTCCTCCGAACTCCATCTGCCAGCCAATGCCGGCTGGCAACTACAAGGAGGAGGGCCTTCTCAGTAGTAGCTCCGACCCTTTGGAACGAGCTCCCCGTGGAGATTCGTACTCTCACCACCGTCCAGGCCTTCCGCATAGCCCTTAAGACCTGGCTAGCCCGTCAGGCCTGGGGACAAAGATAGCCGCCCCTCCCGAATGATGAATGAATGTTGCTCATTATTTTTACTTATGTGTGTCTATGTCATTGTTTGTATCCCCCTTCCCTGATTTTATGTGAGCCGCCCTGAGTCCCCTCAGGGAAAAGGGCGGCCTATAAATGTTAATAAACTATCAAACTATCAAACTAACTAACTCTATGGAAGAAGATAACCATCCCAAATAAACAAACATACCATTCTTCAATCAAGGGAATCACACCTGAAATAGATTATGTAACAATTTAAATCCTCCCAGAGACAGTTCTCAGCTGTTTACATATCAAATATCTCAAGAGAAACATATAGCATTCCAAAATGTAGATCACTTCTAGGTGTCTAGATAGACGAGGTTAGCTCTCTCTTTCACCTAAGCTCAGCTCCTGGAGGCTTTATGGACACCAGACAGTTTTATAAATAATATAAAGAAGTAGGTTGCTATTGTGTTGTTTTCCTATACTGTTGACTCTTCTCTCTAGCCTATAGGGTAATAATTTGATAGGGCCCAACTCTGCTTAGCTTTAAGCCCAAGATCAGTCACATGTTACTATTTGTTGAAGCTGTTATACCACAGGAGAACTCTAATTCAGCTGTCTGAACTGAATCCAGTGTTGAACCAATATGCCCTTTTGAGAAAGTTGCCAAGTCGTCACTTATAAAGCCCTTCATGGTATTGGACCTGGGTACTTGAGAGACCGCCTGCTGCCAATTACCTCCAATAGACCGATCAGATCCCACAGATTAGGCCTCCTCCGAATTCCATCCACCGGCCAATGCCGACTGGCGACTACCCAGAGGAGAGCCTTCTCTGTGGCTGCTCCGACCCTCTGGAACAAGCTCCCCGTGGAGATTCGAACCCTCACCACCCTCCAGGCCTTCCGCAAAGCCCTTAAAACCTGGCTGTTCCGACAGGCCTGGGGCTAAAGAGTTTTTGCCCCCCTTCTCGAATGGTATGATTGTTGTGTGTTTTTAAATTTTGTATTGTTATGTCTCGTCTTTTTTATCCCCCTGTCTGTACCTCCTTCCCTGATTGAATTGTAAGCCGCCCTGAGTCCCCTTTGGGGAAAAGGGCAGCATATAAATGTAATCAATCAATCAATCAATCAAGTGGTGTATTGTGTTTGTACTCCATCCATCCATCCATCCATCCATCCATCCATCCATCCATCATCCACTTTCATCATGTTTTAGAAATACTTCCTCCTATTTTTCATACAACAACCCTATGAGGCGGGTTGGTCTGAGGTAGAATGATTGGCCCAAAGTCACTCAGGCAGATTTCATAACCATGATAGGACTAAAACCTTGTTAGAGCAAATATTCAAGGCCACTGATATGTTATTTGATATTAACGTGAGGAATTGAATTATACTTTAAAATTATAGATTCCGTGAGTAACACATTTCTCTTGGGAGTAATCTTATTTCTTTTTACATGTGTAATATCTTTACAAAAATTCAAAATTAATCATTAAAATACAAGCTGACATAAAAGAGAAACGGGAAAGACAGTGACAAAAAATTAATAGCAACAAAAGCACATGAAACAAATCCGTAACAAAAATGACTTTTGACTTTCTTTCAGTGCAGAGATAATAACAATATAGCCACCCTTCTCTACATTTTTTTTTAAAAAATACCAAGCTTCAAAATATATTAACATGCTAATAATCAACATTCTAAAATTATACATAATTTAAATCTAATAATCTTATGCCGCCAATTGCATAATAAATTGTCAAATGTAAACAACCATATATTTAAAAAGGTACAATGTCCTATGTAATCTTCAAACCTCAAAGTAAAAAGTTGATTCCTCCCTTGTTTTATAAGAAAGCTAACAGTGGTCTGCAAGTCGCAAGAAATTAGTCAAGTTATTGTCTCTAAGCAAAGCAGTCAGTTCTACCATCCATTAGTTTCAAAATCCATTCTTCCATATCTTCCTCTTTTCCTCTTGAGCAATTTCAACCAAATTTGGTACACAGATGACTTACTCTCTGGAAACAAATACTTTGGGGGTAAGACACCCCCACAGTATTTGTTAACACCTCTCGGGGTATGTGTTCTGTTATGATACAGCCTGTTGTGCCTTAGAATGGCTTCTACTGCACTGCCATAAAATGGTATCTACTGTGCAGCGCAGTGGAGTTGCCATGGTAATGGCTTCACAGTATTCCACAAGGTGGCTCCCTCTGGTAAGGGGGAAAATCCAACATTAGAAATTACATTAGGTCTGGACATTTTCCCCCTATAAATAAATACCCAGGCAATGCTGGGTTATCAGCACTAGTATCCTTTAAAAAATAATCCTATATTTTATTTCCACCAAGAGTAAATTTATTTCTTTATGGATACCTTGGTCTGCCTTCCTCTGATGGCTATCAAAACAATTTAAATCCAAGTGAAATTATTAATTCAGTTCAAAAGTTTTTTTTTACTCTGTGAAAACAAAAGACAGAATGTTTGCACTCAGCTGGTAAAGGTCCAGAGTGCTAAACTCATGTTTTAGATCTGATGTTGATATAACAGAGATAAGGCAAGGAGACTCACAGCTCTCCTTTTTTATTTCCAAGAAGATAAAGAACTGTTAATAACTCTGTTACCAAGACATTAAGACACAATTTATTGCAACTTATCCACCCTGAATCTCTCTCACACATTTTTGAAGTGCAAAATAGGCTTTGTCAAGATATTGTCAGTATAAACCAGCAATAAATCTCTGTGCAGTCTGCATAATAATGAAAGATAAAAATGTTTTGGATGTTAACATCTATTCATGCAAACTAGCAAGAAACTGGAGTGCAGAAGAAGTAAATAATTAAGGTAGTATATAATAAATATTTATGATGCACACAGATCTATTTAATAATAATCACAAAATCTGCATGCATATCTCTTCAACCTCCCACTCCCTTCTAATTTGTACAAAAATACATGTAGTGAATCAGTAGAAAATCACATCAATATTAAGAATAATGTACAATCACTACATCCTAGGAAAAAAACTAGTAATTGAGAAAACAATTAGAAATCTGTGCAGTTCTTCTGAAATGAAAGAGCAATGTGAGAATCAGTGTTGAGTTGTGTGATTGGAAATGGGAAATCTTAGTTAGTGGTGAAGATTCAGTCTATTAGCCAGACAGTAGGAAGAATAGATTTGTAGCACTTGTAGGCATGCTAAGAATAGCCACTTTGAAATGAGTGGAACAATACCAGGGGTGGGTTTCTGCCAGTTCTAACCTCTTCTATAGAAGAGATTCCACAAATCTACAGTGCTGTTTAGAACCGGTTCCAGCTCCCTCCCCCCGCCCATCTGCACATCATCAAGATGAAGAGTGAGAGGAGTAATTCTGGGAGTTGAAGTCCACAAGTCTTAAAGCTGTCAAATTTGAACACCCCTGGTTTTTTGTTTTTTTTCTAAAGGGTTAGAGGTGCAAGGGTCTTGTAACTTGATAGCTTTAAGACTTGCACACTTCAATGCCAGAGTTTCTGAGCCAACATGACTGGAGGAGGAATTCTGGGAGTTGAAGTCCACAGGTTTTAAAGCTGTCAAGTTTGAACACCCCTGGTGTTTTTTTTCTAAAGGGTTAGGGGTGCAAGGGTCTTGTAACTTGACAGCTTTAAGACTTGCATGCTTCAAATGCCAGAGTTTCTGAGCCAACATTTTGGTTGCTAAGCAAGAGTGTTGTTAAGTGAGTTTCACATCAGTTTACAAGTTGGCCATGTCCACCCAGTAACATGGCTGGCAAGCCACTCCCACAAAACAGGCCACATCTACAGAAGAGGTTCTCAAATATTTTGAAACCCACCACTGGACATAACTAACTTACCTTATTGTTTTCAGTGAATCAGTCGGACTAAAACTCATTGCATCAACCAGCTTATGATGGTTGGATTTGATGTGAGTTTCTACTGGAATTTGTCTTCCTCTTGTACATGTATTAAAATGAGTTATAACATGAAATGAGAACATTTGTGATATTTAGTCCTGTTGAGACTCTAGAAAGAGTGCAGAAAAGAGCAACAAAGTTGATTACGGGACTGGAGGCTAAAACATATAATGAATGCATATCTTTGCAAGAGAACTGGGCATGGCTAGTCTAGTGAAGAGAAGGACAAGGAGTGACATGATAGCAGTGTTTGGATATTTGAGGGGCTGACAAAGAGAGGAGGGGGTGAACCTAGTTTTCAAATCACCCAAAGGACAGACAAGAAACATTGGATGAGAACTGATCAAGGAGAGATTCAACCTAGAAATAAGGAGACATTTTCTGACAAAATGTCTCTACATGGGGCAGCCCTTGAAGAGTATTCGGAGACTTCAACTCATCCAGAACACAGCCGCGCGAGCGATTGTGGGTGCACCTCGGTACACCCACGTTACACCTATCCTCCGCGAGCTGCACTGGTTACCGATCAGTCTCCGGATACACTTCAAGGTGCTAGTCGTAACTTATAAAGCCCTTCATGGTATTGGATCTGGGTACTTGAGAGACCGCCTGCTGCCAATTACCTCCCACAGACCCATTAGATCTCACAGGGTTGGCCTCCTCCGGGTGCCATCTACCAGCCAATGCCACCTGGCTATTACCCGGGGGAGGCCTTCTCTGTGGCAGCTCCAGCCCTCTGGAATGAACTCCCCGCAGGGATTCGGACCATCACCTCTCTCCAGACCTTCCGAAAAGCCGTCAAAACCTGGCTTTGCCGGCAGGCCTGGGGGTGATGAGTTCCCTCCCCTCTCGACATGTATGGTTGTGCGACTGTTGTCTACTTTTATTATTTGTATTTTGTCTTTCATGTTCCCCCTTTTTCCCCCCCTTGAATTGTTCGCCGCCGTGAGTCCTCCTGGAGAAGGGCAGCATACAAATAATAAAATACAATACAATACAAAAGAATCAATCATGGAACAGAAGTTGCCTTCAGAAGTTGTGGATGCTTCATAACTGCAACCTTTTAAGAAGAGACTGGACTGCCATCCATTAGAAATGGTATAGCATCTCCTAACTGACCATTGAGTTGGACTAAATGACCTAAAAGGTCCCTTCCAACTGTTATTCTGTAACTCTGTAACTTAAAATTCGTTGCATCAACCAGCTGAGGATAGTTGGATTTGATGTGAGTTTCTATTGGCACTTGCACTGTTCTACTGTAATGAACAGTTCAGATATTTTCATTATATTTTCTCTTGTACACATATTAAAATAAGTTATAACATGAAATGAGAACTTTTGTGTTATTTAGTCCTATTAAAATCATACTTTATGGATTGTTAATGTGGAACATAACTTTCTTCACAATTTGATGCATTAAAAAATATTGTTGCTAGCTTTTCTAGCAGCTTCATGAAGATCACTTTTTAAGTCCAGTTCTCAAAGGCATCCTGGTTGCTTCCCTATGTCATTTTTCAAGATTAGGTACCTGTCATCCCAACCTTGAGTTTAAATTCTGGGGCAAGGAAGAGTGACAATCACTTAATCCTTGAAGTAGATAGTATTTAGCTAGATTGTTGTATGAGGACCTAATTTAGTTGAGACCACCTGGATCAGATCAACTCTGAATTAGTATAGAATCTGCATTTTTTCCTTTGTATTCTATATATGAGTTTAAGAATTCTAATGCCTTTCCTCTTAAAAATTTGACTTTGTAGACTTCTAAAAGCCTTTGAAACGATAAAACTTCATTGATTGACACTAAATTGCCATCTGGTAGGGTTTTTTTTGGGGAAAAAAGGATTCCCCTCAAGCCTACTGTTATACATTTCTTTTTTCAGTTAAGTCCAGATGTCAATGTGTTTTCATCTTACCTTTTTCATTTCACCCCAGGAAAAATACAGGTGTTAACTTGTTCATTTGAAGTAAAGCCTAGGTTAAATGCTTGTGTTATCTTATGTATTAAAACTTGAAAGATCATGACACAAAGTTTTTAAAGAGAAAGTTGTTCTTCAAGTTGAACTCAACCACCAGTGATTACACAAAAACAATGCTATTGTTTTTGCTTGCTTCTTTTATTTTTCAGGATTGCTAGTTGTTGCAAAAAATTTCTGCAGTACGTAACTTGAAAGTCCTTATCAATGAAAAACTTGAAGCATATCTTCAATTGAACGATAAGAACTTACTATTTTAAAAAACCTGCTACCCTGAATATCCAAAGAATTAATTTATATTTTATTTCAAAAAGGGTTAATTAGCCAGTTAATCCAATGGTGGCTTCCAGGAGAGATGATTGAGATTGAGTTCTTTCATTAGTCTTCTTTACTGTTCCTTCTAGTTCATGTCTGGAATAGTGTGGGTTCTATCATTCTGGACCACTTCAGATTCACCCTAATGCTTGTTTTAATAAATTAATCATTATTAATTATTTAAACCATATTGGCTATCTTTGGGAAAGTAACTAATTTAAACTGCTGATGTTGACCTTCTAGATCACATTTTCAGGGACCTCCTGTTCTACTGATCACCAGGAAACAGATCTAACATGACTGGTTGTGCTCCATCACTGGAGGTTTTTAAGAAAAGGCTGGACAGCTACCTATCTGAAATGATTTAAGGCAATGATGGCAAACCATTTTTGCCTCAGGTGCCAAAAGCACACAGACACATGCTATTACACATGCTTGTGTTCCCACCCCCATAATTTTATGCCTCCATGCACCATGCCCCCTGCACATGCATGTGTGACACCCACACACGCCTGCTGCCCCATGCATGCACACATGGCTTTCTTGGAACCTGGGGAGGGAGAAAATGGCCTCCCCCTCCCCCGGAGGCTGGAAACGGCCTGTTTTCTGACTTCCAGTGGGCCTGGAAGGTTCATTTTTCACCCTCCCCAGGTTCCAGAAGCATTCTAGGAGTCTGGGGAGGGCGAGAAATGGCCCAAATTGTAAACCGAAGTTCGGGAACGGACTTCCGGGTTGCTAGTTGGGCCATTATTCTCCCTCTGGAGGCTTCAGGGAAGCCTCCGAAGGGCAAAAAAATGGCCGAAAATCAGTGCACTGGAGCTGACAGGGCAACACCTCGCATGCCCTCAGAAATGGCTCCACGTGCCACCTGTGGCATACGTGCCATAGGTTCACCATGGGTATAGGGTCTCTTGCTTGAGCAGGAGGTTGGACTAGAACCATAACCCTCCCAGCTCTTATTCTGATTGAAGGTTTTCTCCTATTTGAGATTAATCAAACACAGATATCGAGACACTAGTTTAAGGAGTCTAAGCCACCTTTAGGACCCCTGCCATTTAGTTGGCTTTATACAATGAAAGGTTTTCAGAAGCTGTCCATATCCTAGAGCTCAGCCATTGCAGGAAAGATTACAATCAGAGGTGGTATTCTATTGGGTAGTGGAAATCATGTGTGGCTTCACCCACCCAGCCTGGCTCTATGTTATCCCATTTAGGCCCTTTTTTAGCCAAAAGCACATGCGCGGAAGGCTGACCACACAGGCATGCGCCAACCGGTAGGGAAGGTAAGTGATAACCACCCCTGATTATTATATATACAATCTATCAAAATAATATACAGTATACAGTATACTTTCTCATAAGCTCTCAGAGAGATGTGAGGGTTAAATTATTTCATGCTCCTGTGTTCAAGGTTTTACCTGACTTTCAACCCCACCTACTGGAAGGTGAGATATTTCTCTATTTTTACACCATGTTTATCCAATGATATGTTTTCAGATATATTGACCAACAGAAGCAATCACTGTAAGCTTCTTGTAAATTTGTCTTGAATGTGTAATCAAGACTATTCAGTTTTTCCTTGTGTTAAAATAGTGATTTCATTCCTTTTCCCATTTAGGTCCTACCCTCTATTTCTGAAGGTGCATGTCAGAGAAATCACAAAAATTGGTTCCTGATTTAATTCTCCAAGTCTACCTATGCAAAGAATCTATCAAGTGTGGCTGAGACAGACCAATCAGGAAGTAGTATCCAATCAGGAGCCAGCTTTTGGGGATTCCTCTGACATGGACCAATCGGAGATCAGCTTGCCAAGTTCAGAGACTCTTTGGCACATTTCTGGTTTTCACTGTCTCTAAGTCTTTTACTTTCCATCTTGATATGAATTTGTCAAGAAGTCTTGGGGAGGGGCAGCAATGGGCTATCAAAAGAATAAATTTGAGCCAATAAGAAAGATGGCAAACACAAATTCTCCCATCCAAGGTTATCACTTTTGTTTTCATGCAAATGTGAACATTTAGGACTGAACCTGGAACCCAGAAGAGCGCTCCCAAAAAATCAGACTGATCAGCATACAGGACTGTACAGCATATGGAAGGTACAATTAGCTTAACAGCAGCAAGTATGCATCTACCTTCTTTACAAGGAAAATAAGTCTATGATTTGCCTTGGCACTATTATTGACTTTGGCATAAATGACTCTAGATTGTCCCTGCCAACTTCTAGAGGCTTGAAACATTACCCTAAGATATTTAAAACCTGGAACTTGTTCCATTTTGTTAATTTCTATTTGCCATTCGGTTTTGTGACAGCTAGGTCTTATTGAGAATAGCATAATTTTAATTTTGGAGTAATTAACTGTAATCCCTTCCTTGTTGCAGAATTCTGCTTAGCCCCACAAACACTTCCCGAGGCTACCTTGCTGCATCATTAGCGTACAGCAGCATTTGCCAAATGTCTATCTCCAGAGTTAAGGGGCTGAAATTCTTTTTTGGTAAAAGCAGTAACCACTGAGTTTATATGAATATTGAACAGTAAAGGAGCTAAACTACAGCTCTGCTTAACAGCTTGGCAGATTGGAATGTCTGCAGTAAGATAAGTAAGCTTTATTGTGCTGAACTTGGATCACTTGTTTTAGAGACAACAGTCTGATTAGTGAAAGTTCCCATTTGTCAATATGTAAGGATATTAAAGTTTAAAAAGATTTAAAGATTTAAAGTTTAAAAAGAGCTTTAAACCACACATTTAGATTAAATTTAAATTATGGGTGAGCCAGTATCGATAATATATTAAATTGATTATTGCATTGGTGCATGGTTGATGTTGATTTATAGTCTATAAATCATTTCAGAAGTGGCACACAGAGCCATTTTTCCTGGCATGCGGACCCATCACCAGTTGCTCTTCTGGGTTCGGGCACAGCAGCCAGCTGGTCTTGACACACATTGGCATGCCAGAAAGCAAAAGTGGAGCCAGCCGGTGCGCATGCGGATGCCAGGAAGATGATCTTTTTGTTTCCAGGTTGCACATATGTGTTGGCCATTTGGTGATCTGGTTCCTGGCGCGCCTACACACGCAAAAACAAGCAACAGGAAGAGCAACGGCCACGCGTGCCAAAAGACACAGAGAGGGGTTCCCAGCCATTGCTTCTTAGCGGAGTAGAGCTGTGGTAGGGGCTTCCCACCCATTCCACCTGAGCTGGCTTCTTGGAGGCCAGCCCTCCAGCCCATGGCTCATCTGTGGTCTGAAGTACCTGGCTGGCTCGGGCACCCCAGAAAGGCAGCGGCAGCCACAAGGGGAAGGGTAGGAGCAGCTGGCCGGCCCCTGCAGCCACTCCTACCCCAGCCAGAAGCAGCACTGTGACAGCCGCCAGGGGCGAGGGGGCTGCAACAGCAAGGACACGCTTTCCTTCCTCCCCACCTGAGCAGCCTACTTGCACAGCTCCAGCCCATAGCTCTGATGATGATCCACGGTCTGGAGTGCCACCTCTTCACGCTGCTGCTTCCAGCTGGGATATATTCTGACAGGCCCTTGGTGGTGTCCTGGTACCAGGGGCAAAGGATGGTGAGGATGGGCAGTCCCAGGCTTCCTGCCCTGGGACCGACTGTCCCAGGGAGGGAAGCATTGTAGGGACATTGTAGGGGGCAGAGGATAATGCCCAGGGTTTACTCCATAACACCGATTGGGACCATGGAGCCAGGAAATGGGTCTCCCAGGGGGTTGGCTGGCCAATGCGTGGGCCTTCGCAGGCCGCAATAGACAAAATCTGTGCGCTTGGTGGGGTGATCATGTTTTCCTTCTGCCCCGTGAGTGAACAACTGAGATGTGGTGATCCACTCAGCTGCACTGAATAGAAGGGCTTCAAACAAAGGAATATAGGATGGAATAGAGCAGGGGTGAATGGGCAGGGCCAACTGATCGTCAGAACTACCAGTTCATCCAAACCAGTCTGAACCGGCTGAATCCCACCCCTGCCTGAATAGCTGAATTGGATATCAAGGTATGAGGTCTCTGCTGTACTCCAGTAAAAGTAAAAAATAAAAATAAACTATTAATAAAATACAATAATGAGCTGTCAAATGTGATGAGATTTTGAGTTTTATGATTAGCTATATTTACTTCCATGTTTAAAATCAAATTCTTTAACTTTCCAAGCGACATCAAAAGAGAAAAGCAGATTTGCTCTGAAAGCTATTCTTTGCTGAATGTGCTTAACTAGTTGCTAATTAAACATTCATATAAAATTAATAAAGAACAAGAAAACACATATATAAATGTGAATATTACAAAAATAACATATTATATTAAAAATAAATGCTTACAGAAGTGCACACATTAGGGAAAATATATTAATGCAAAAATTAGTCGAAACATTGATAAAATGTGTTTTCATGTGCTGGATGTATTATTTTATGTTTTATTAACTAAATATATTAGGGAGAGTTTGGAACTCTATGAATACACATTTTCCAGCCATTTTAAAAATTAATATAATGGTATTTGTACAAACCCACAACACTGATATAAAATAGATTTAAACTTATCTGCTCAACCCTAGAGATATTTATTGAAAATTAAGTTCCATTATTAATGGAAGAGGCATAATCATGGCTATTGAAAATGGAATATTGTTTGGAACAATACTGTTTGGAACATAATGTTCCTTGGTTTATTGGTTAGCTCTACTAAATAAACATGAAATTATGATCACTGGAGTCTACATGTTAAATTTTGGTGAATATTCAGAGGCCAGTATGATATAAAGTTAAGCCAAATGGATCCACTTTAGACCTTTCTGAGAGGAAGTAAAGCTTCTTTTAAAATAGCCAGAACTAAAACAAAACTGTTTTGGGCACAAGTCAACATTTCGGGGACTTGCAAAAGAATATGTAGCATTTCTATGTACTTGTATCAGTGGTGGGATTCAAATTTTTTTATAACTGGTTCTGTGGGCATGGCTTGGTGGGCATGTCAGGGGAAGGATACCATAAAATTTCTATTCCCTCCCCACTCCAGGGAAAGGCTACTGCAAAAAACCCCTTTTCTCCCGATCAGCTGGGACTCAGGAAGCAAATAATAGATGGGGGCTGGCCAGTGAGTGGTGGTATTTACTGGTTTTCCAAAGTATTCAAAATTTCTGCTACTGCTTCTTCAGAACTGGTCAGAGCCTGCCGAATACCACCTCTGACTTGCATATGTGTTTGTGGTGTGTGACAGAGAGGGGGGGACGGGGAAAGGAGAATGAGGGAAACTTGTAGTTTTCACTTTTTATGCAATATGAAGGTTCAATGCTAACAGTTCAATCTTACAATTCTAAAAAGACTGTTCAGTTAATCTTGGTTCCAGATGGCTATAAAATCCATTCTTATTGTTTCTTTGGCAATAATATCAATGTGGCTTGCCACTGCCTTCTTCTAGGAACTCTTATTTATGGCCATAAATTATCTTGGTGGCTTCCCATCCAAGTAGCAGTAATAGCAATAGTTTATAAGTCTTCTTAGACTTCTAAGTTTATATGACTACTTAGTCGTAATTGCAGTAGTTTATAAGTCTACATTATTGACTGATTGGGTGATGTGTATACAGTTAAAGAAAAAAACCAAGATATAATATTTAAAAACATGAAGATAAAAGAAAGATAAAATAGCCAAATCAAAAAAGGATGAAAGAAAAAAAATACCTTGCATTGTAATTTGTTAATATAAACAATATTCATCACTTTTATGACACAGTGCAATATGACAAATTCTGGTTACCTTACCCAGGCTTAGGATAGGTATAGGTGGATATAAAGGAAGACTGACAGACTGACAGCAAGACAAACAGACAGGTATTCATGTAAAAATACAATAAGTAATAATGATATATAAGAATATCAGTTTAAATATTTCACCAGAGCATTCTATAATTCTGAAATCTCATCTCAAAAATAAATTTAATAGAGTTCCAGTATATATGTTTGTTTATTGATGAATCTTGAATAAAAAATTTTAAAATTTGTAACATGAATTATATTTTTACTAAAACTAATTGTTAATAGACACCTCTTCAATGCATAACTTTTTCAACGAGTACGGTATAAAAATGCTGTGAAATGCTTTTTGCTGATTTTTAAAAGAATCCTCTTTGTTATGTATAAATTTAAGTTAAAATAGGCAATGTTAAAATAATTATTTTGATTTTTTTAAACAAAATAAATCATAGTCCTTTGTGCCTTAAGGCTATTGTGAATCTGAAAAGTTATAGAACTCATTCGTGACTTTTTGATTACTATGGAAATGGAAAAATATTCCTGAAGGGCACAATCTTACCAGAACTATGCATCTAATCATATCGATTTTATTGTACTTAATTAACATTATAATATAAAGAAATTAACACTGTATTATAATATGAAAGGATTATAGTGCCCTCTAGTCAGTCTTGATTCCTGACAACCATTTGGATAAGTCTTTCTCTAGGAAAGATTGTGGCGTGTTAAGAGAAAGAAAATGATCTAGAGTCACCCAGTTGGCTTAAGACTGGATTAAAACTTATTTCTAGCCTGGGTGTTTTTAACCACTTAGACCAGGGGTGTCAAATCAAGGCCTGTGCTTAGATCCAGCCCATGGGGCTGGCCTGGAAATAGCAATTGACTAGCCTGTAGTGCCTCTGCTAGGAAATATGGGGCAAGGGGCAAGGGTGGGTTCCGGATTCTTTTACTGCCGGTTGGCTCAGGGACATGCTTCAGGTGCAGGCACCCTTGATGTGAGCTATGCACATGTGCAGTAGTGAAAAAATGCTTCTGTGCATGCGCAGAAGCAAAAAACCAAGATGGTGCCACCTATGCCACCGCCGATAGAACCAGTTCGGGAGCGTGGGCATCTAGGTTACTACCTACTCAGCCAAACTGGTCCGAACCGGTAGCAACCCATCTCTGGAAAGGTGTGTCTGTGTGTGTGTGGTCCCCATGCCCCATTTTTTATTTGTGGTAGTCATAATTCAAGGACTTAAAAAAAGAATAAGGAAATAAAGACTCTAGAAAGAGTGCAGAGAAGAGCAACAAAGATGATTAGGGGATTGGAGGCTAAAACATAAGAAAGAATGGTTGCAGGAACTGGGTATGTCTAGTTTAATGAAAAGAAGGACTAGGGGAGACATGATAGCAGTGTTCTAATATCTCAGGGGCTGCCACAAAGAAAAGGGAGTCAAACTATTCTCCAAGGCACCTGAGGGTAGAACAAGAAGCAATGGGTGGAAACTAAGCAAGGAGAGAAGCAACTTAGAACTGAGGAGAAATTTCCTGACAGTTAGAACAATTAATCAGTGGAACAGCTTGCCTCCAGAAGTTGTGAATGCCCCAACACTAGAAGTCTTTAAGAAAATGTTGGATAGCCATTTGTCTGGAACGGTATAGGGTTTCCTGCCTAGGCAGGGGGTTGTACTAGAAGACCTCCAAGGTCCCTTCCAACTCTGCTATTACATTGTATTGTGTTTTATTGTATTGTATTGTATTGTATTGTATTGTATTGTATTGTAAGAATCCTAATCATTCCCTAAGAAGATATAAATTCATTTTGCAGTTTCTACCTTTTATCAGGATATTGCATAGACTATGTCTGATTACTAAAGTCCAAGAAGCTTAGTGGATTAACATCAGGACTGGACAGAACTTCAATAACAAATAACTCTGAAACACCATTGCTCTCTTCCATTATCAGCAGGCAAGATGTTTGAGTGACAGCATCCGTTTCACTAGAAGTCTAGTGCGAAGTCTTGACAGCTTTTCCAACACAAGACATTAATATAGCCTGAAACTATTTCAAGACAATATGAAAACAGAGGCTTTATTTGATTTGCTACTGTATTGAACAGATCTTTTGTGAAATGTGTGAAATTGACACCATGCTGCCACATATCATTTGTCTCTAGTTATCCATAATTATATGAACTTTTGTTTTCGCATGTACTCAGAAAAAGGCGGAAGATAGTAAAATGTATGTGGTAATAAATACAGCACAGATTTATGGCCAACGTTTAATACAGTTGAACTATTCAAATGCTGAATACTTGGAGTAGAAACAAAGCTATTCCTGAAATGATTGTTGTAGAATTTGCCTTTGGAAGAAAAGTCTGAAGAAACAAATCTAGAAGCCTTATTTTCATATTTTCCTAGATTTTTTTTTTTTACTTAATTGTAGAACAAATTCAAGAATTAGCAAGCAGAACCCTAAACTGCTGTTGTTACTGAAACAGTAGTGAGATTTAATTTTTTTTACTTCTGGTTCTGTGGGCATGACGTGGCTTGGTGGGTGTGGCGGTGGGCATGGCAGGGGAAGAATACTGCAAAATCCCCATTTCCACCCCACTCCAGGGAAAAATCTCCATTTCCACCGCACTCCAGGGGAAGGATACTGTAAAATCCCCATTCCCTCCTCACCTCACTAACCTGCTTTCCAGCTCAATTCTCCTGTGCAGTCCAACAGAAGAAGACCCAGCTGATCAGCTGGGACTTGGAAGGCAGAGAATAGATAGGGACGAAGCCAGCCTTAGGTGGTATTACCCAGTTCTCTGAATTACTCAAAATTTCCGCTACCGGTTCATCAGAACCGGTCAGAACTGGCTGAATACCACCTCTGCTGAAGGATGAGCAGATCATATTAAGGATTAACACCAGAATTGTTGAAATTCAGGCAGCATACAAGTTTAATAAATAATAATGATAAAATGAGTCCACATTAAAGGGGAAAATTTTAATTAAAATATCTGTTGTCAGGCGCTTGAGTTTGTCCAGAACAGAAAACTGACTGTAAAAAAGAATAGAGCATACTTTATTGAGAGACAATTTTAACAAATTATTTGAAACTGAATTGTAGACATCTTAAGGGAACTGAGGTGTCACAGCAGGACTTCTCTAGATATTTAGACTAAAATGGCAGATTCAACTTTTGGCAAGTATCTATGGCACTTGTCTTCCTCTAAGTTACTCTGGGCATGTCTTATGACATTTCATCTCCCAGAACACACCAAAAACTAAGTGTTAGCTTTGGTGTGAGCTGATCCAAGGCCACTTCACATATTAATTCCAACCAATGGCTAAGGCCTCAGTTGTACATTGTACCAGAGCTTTGGCATCATTAGTGAGAGTGGGGAAACAGAAAACTCATACACACTTTCAGCAAGGTAGAATTTGATAGAAGGAAAAGAGAAAAAAATAATTAAAATTGAATTGAGTTCAGAGCTTTTAAGAACTAGACACACTGTTCAATCATGTTTGAAGGCAACATAGCAGTATAAGCCTTCCTTTTTGCATATAGTAGTATTAGATGTTTAACATTTTGAATAAGGATCCTATTATTTTAACCTCTTGGGCAATGTCCTACTCATACTTTAGGGTGCCATAAACCAATATAGGATAATGACATCCTCTAGTTATTGCCTCCTTTTATGTAATCTTTGACATAATCTAACATTTCCTTGTGGAAAACCTTGTCTGCCCTCCACAAAGTGGAATTCCCTTAGGGAGTTTTTAAATTACACCTCATTTTTCTAGCTTCAGAGACTCACGCCTACCATTTGTAATATTCAACATCATTAATCTACTTTAATTAAAAATAAGGCCGCAGTCTCATCCCTGCCTTTGCTCAATAAGAACAAGTAAGGAGTTTACACCAACGAGGAGTTTGCCTTTCAGCTGCCAATCCAACTTTGAACACTCATTCGTTTTCTTCTACCAGCTCATTTTTTGTGGTATGCATCCTAATTGGAAAAATGAAGGGCACTTTCTAGCTTTTTGGTAACTTCTATTAGCTAAAATACTTTTTGTTTTGCTTTGCTTTTGCTTTTTTATCCCATATTTAACTACCCAATTCTTGTTTCCATATTATTTAACACTTTAAAACCAGCAATAAAGTGCTTCTAACATATCATTATTAGCTGTAAACATAGGAGATTCAAGTCATCCAAAATAACCCATCTCCCATGAAAGTAGGAGAAGATTATATATTTTAGCTTCGTACATCCCCAACCTACTCATCAACGATTGGCCAAACTACAGAAACTCATTTTGCCCCCAATAAGAGATTTGGACTTAAGAACATAAGCATTTCACATATTCTCCTTCCTCTTCCTCTCTGTCAGTCACTTTCTCTTCCATTTTACTGTTCAATGTTCAGAGCCCCTTAGCCAATCACATGAAACATTTAATTGGGATGTGTCTGACCAGGTGGGTTGCTAATCCCGTTCTAACCGGTTCGGTTGGAACGGGGCCGGCGGCGTCCTCGTGCACGCGTGCAGTTCACGCATGTGTCTTAGCGCCTGCGCGATGCTCCAGCTGCTTGTGGAGACTCGCGCAGGCGCTGTATGTGCCATTCAGCTGCTCGCGGAGAATCGCGCAAGCACTGTATGTGCCATGCGCCTGCGTGGAAGCGCAGAAGCCTTCAAAGACCGATAAGGAGCGCGGGTGGGTGGGTGGGCCCTTCGCCGTTCCTGGAAGTTACTTACTTCCGGGTTCGCCAACCAACCGGTTCGCGGGGACTGCTGCAAACCGGTTGAAACCCACCCCTGTGTCTGACCCACATTTATGCAGACTGGATTTAGTAGAAATAAATTGCACTGATGGACATGGTGACTCAGTGGCTAAGGCACTGAGCTCGTTGATCAGAAAGGTCAGCAATTCCTTGGTTTGAATCCCTAGCACCATGTAACAAAGTCCCGTTACTTGTTCCAGCTTCTGCCCACCTAGCTGTTCAAAACATAAACATGCAAGTAGAAAAATGGGGACAACCTTTGGTCGGAAGGTAACAGCATTCCATGCACCTTCAGCATTTAGTCATGTCAGCCACATGACCATGGAGACGTCTTCAGACAGTGCTGGCTCTCTGGCTTTGAAACAGAGATGAGCACCACCCTCTAGAGTCAGGAACAACTAGCACATATGTGCGAGGGGAATCTTTACCTTTACCTTTTTAAATTGCACTAACTCCAATGGATTTTAATCCCCATCTAGATGTATAAAAGGTTTTCAATATCACCTGTTTTCAGAAAGATTTTCAATGGATTTATCAAACTTATGCAAGAATATTCCAGTTGTTTATTTATGGAAATCTTCTGGAGCTTATTTATGGAAAGTTCCTGGAATCTTTTATGTTCACCAAAGAGTATAACTCAACTCTCTTTGCAAATCAGAGAGGGAGGGAGGAGGGTGGGAGAGAGAAAGAGATGAGAACTTTTTGCTGATAAATAAATGAAGGGAGACTAGTATAGATCTATTTCAAGCTATTTAGCTCTTATCAGTTAGCCATACCATTGGGCTATTTTACATGTTAGGAAGTTATAATAACCTCAAAGCCGCAAGCTCTCCTCCCTTATCAGCTGAGCCAGGGGAATGATTCGATGTTTCGTCAAGGCACCTGATATGCCCCAAATATGGGAGGGAGCATACTGCCCAAGTTCAAATCCCAGTAAGGATGGAACCTAGCACCATTTGGCTTCTGCCTGCCCTCCAACCTATTGTGAAAAGAAGGGGAAATCTGCAAACAAGGCTGTGATGATAACAAGGGAGGCGTTGCTGAAATGGGAAATCATTCCCCTCTTGTTCCATTGGTGAAAAACTATTTCTGTTTATATCAGTGCACTTTCTCCCCAGAGCAACTGATATTCCAATTTCTCAGTAAGTTTTGGAGTTCCAGAGAAAGCAGAAATATATCCTCATTTCACCTAAAAAATGTACTCTACAAGGTCTTGTTTCATATGCTATTATTGAAATGTATGCATAGCAAGATGCCACATGCAAAGTTTGCATTTTTTTAATTATAAAGGTTTTAAAGCACTACAATTTATTGTACTGGCCACAATTATAAGGATGAACAGTTTCAGATTAATTTAAGGCTCCTTTTAATCCTTATTATTTAGTTGGCTTCTGTCAACCTCTGAGTGGATTCTAATATTATTTTTTAAAATGCTAAACTGTCATATTGTATTTTTATATTGTCACAATCTAATGTGGTTATAAAAAATAATAGCTTCAAAGTAAATAATATAAATGCATGCAAAATAAATTAAATCACTATTTAACAGTAAACATTTTTGCAAGTTTCTTTTCTTTCTTCTTTTAATAATTGCCTGCCCGTGTTTATTATTAAATTCTACATTTTTGCAATCTAGTGTTTTGAATAGAATAGAATAGAACAGAACAGAACAGAACAGAACAGAACAGAACAGAACAGAATAGAATAGAATAGAATAGAATAGAATAGAATAGAATTCTTTATTGACCAAGTGTGATTGGACACACAAGAAATTTGTCTTTGGTGCATATGCTCTCAGTGTACATAAAGAAAAATAAAATAGAATACATTCATCAAGAATCATAAGATACAACACTTTTATCGCAATTCTATCACCTTTAGATTTTAATGTCTGCCCCTCTGTTCAAATATAAAAGTCTGCCAATGTAAATTCTTTCTTTCACTTTTTAAAATGCAATATTGCACATATGAATTACATGAGGATATTATACATCACAGTAAGGTATATCCACATCACATGAACATCAATTTGTGGATATATGTGTCCATGGGTTTTAAATATGTATTGACATTACTTGTGCTAAACCAAGATCTTCATTTCATGCTTTACTGGGTTGAAAGGTGTTTATGGTCTTTCTTCTTATCTCCGAAGAACATGTTGAGACTTTCTGTCACTTACCTGTCTTCAAGGGCTTATGCACTGGACAACACGTGTGCGTTTTCTACAAAGGTTAAAGTACCTTTGTTTCATGCCACCAGAGAGCACTGTTGCATTGTTAGGCTTAACGGACGCATTTTCTTGCAGACATTTGCCATAGAGCTAAGTAGGGAAATAAGGCTGTGCTAAATATTCCTTCTTTCAGACCGTATGACAAATGTCACTGATGCAGAAAGCATAATAAATCAACCAGTCTTTTCCCCCCCTACCTGTTTGGTGTGTTTGGAGTTTGACATTCCTTTGACATTTCTCCCCTTTTTAAACAAATTAGTTCAGATTTCTGAAGGCTGCAATTACCAGCTCCGTTTCTTAACCATATTTTCATGAATATGGCTGGTTTTGCCAGTTCAATGACATGTCTGGAGGCTATTATGACCTCCCCAGGTAAATCAAGCAATCTTTGTATCTCCATGTTTCCAGTGGAAGTTCCTAGAGATTGGAATTGCCAATGGGAAGATTGGTGTAGAGATTAGAAGGTGTCCTGTATTCTGTGTATCCAGATCCTGATGATGAAACTCAAATACTTTGGCCACCTACTGAGAAGGAAGGACTCACTGGAGAAGAGCCTAATGCTGGGAAAGATTGAGGGCAAGAGGAGAAGGGGACAACAGAGAATGAGGTGGCTCAATGGAGTCACCAAAGCAGTAGGTGTGAGCTTAAATGGACTCTGGGGGATAGTAGAGGACAGGAAGGCCTGGAGGAACATTGCCCATGGGGTCGCAATGGGTCGGACACGACTTCGCAATTAACAACAATTCTGTGAAATTTCCCATTGCCATTGAACTCTGTCACAAGAAGATAATGATTTGTAGAAAACACATCTGGTAGCCCTTTAAAAATAATGTAAAATTAATATATTTTAATGAATACAGACTAATTGTACTGTGAATGTTTCTTCCTCTCTAAGAAAGGATAAAAATCTTTTGCAGTAGAAATGCAGGAAACACACTCTCCCTCCCTCCCTCCCTCCCTCCCTCCCTCCCTCCCTCCCTCTCTCTCTCTCTCTCTCTCACACACACACACACACACACACACCCTTATACTGTATCCTTAAACTGTGTTAATAGAAACTGTGCTGCAAACTATTGTTTCCCAAATCATTCTTTCTTAATCCTTAACTACTTTGTCTCATTTCCTCATTTCCTTCCTCTGAAGATGAAAACCTGGGGTCCCCATAGAGTTGCACTATGACAGCATTATGTAAAATCCATTCTGCTTTTAACATCTGGCCTCCTGTGGTTTGTTCAATTCTTATTGATATAATTGAATGACTTAAAAAGAGGTTGACTTTAAAATAATGTAGATTATCAGCCGTGAGCTCTTATGGCCTCTTTTTCTTCTGTCTATGATTATGATTCCCCTTTATCTCACTATTTCCAGACTGAATATCTCCCATTCCCTTTAGTAATTATTGGCTCATTCCATTTCAGGTCCCAACTTAGTGCCATTATTGTACTCTGTGGCTTTGATAAGCTTGCATTGTAATGACTTCTTTGCCTTTCCAAAGAATCTTTTCCAATGCTGTGGAGTAGCATTGACATGAACACTTCATCCACATCACTCATGGAAATCAAACATTAACGAGAATTTTAATAAGAGCAATCATATTTTAAGCTCAAATTATTTGGAGCTGACTTCCATAGTTTGCAGAACTATGGGGTACTTTGATGAAGTTATTGAAATTGCTTCTATTCAAGACTAGGTCATTTAGGTCTACAAGAGGGGAAACCATGCCATATGTGTGTGTGTGTGTGTGTGTGTGTGTGTGTGTGTGTGTGTGTGTGTGTGTGTGCGCGCGCGCACGCGCGCGCGTATGTATGTATGTATGTATGTATGTATGTATGTATGTATGTAGAATCACAACCCCTGGTATGCCCAAATATGGGAGGAAGTTTACTGCTTCCATTCTCTGTCTATCGGCTCGTCACAAGAGACCATCCAGACAGAAACCCAATATTTTTACTGTTGCCTTTTGTTACATTTGTGTTGTATTTTGTGTCTCCCTTTATTTATTTATCAGCACAAATACAATATATATATGTATGTAATAATATGTACATACAACATATATATGTATGTAATAATATGTATTATGTATGTATAATGTATGTATGTATGTATGTATGTATGTATGTATGTATGTATGTATGTATATTAAAAGTCACAACCCCTGGTATGCCCCAATTATGGGAGGAAGCTAACTGCTTCCATTCTCTGTCCATCGGCTTGTCACAAGAGACCATCCAGACAGAAAGCCCAATATCAGCACAAATACTACACAAATATATGTATATTATATTATATATATATATATATATATATATATATATATATATATATATATATATATATATATATATATATATATATATATATATATATATATATATATATATATATATATATATATATATATATATATATATATATATATATATATATATATATAGGTCTCTAGTTGTTCGGGTTTTCTCCCGCGTAGAATTGGATATGTCTTTGCGACGTTTCGACGAAGTCACATTCGTCATCTTCAGGCTGCTGCTGACTACTTCAGGTTTGGTGTTTCCACTCCTGGAAACACCAAACCTGAAGTAGTCAGCAGCAGCCTGAAGATGACGAATGTGACTTCGTCGAAACGTCGCAAAGACATATCCAATTCTACGCGGGAGAAAACCCGAACAACTAGAGACCTACATACTAACACCCGCGAAAACCTCAGAAAACATATATATATATATATATATATATATATATATATATATATATATATATATATATATATATATATATATATATATGTGTGTGTGTGTGTGTGTGTGTGTGTGTGTGTGTGTGTGTGTGTGTGTGTGTGTGTATGTATGTATATAATGTGTGTGTGTGTTTGTACACACACACACACACACACACACACACACACACACACACACACACACACACACACACACATATATATATATATATATATATATATATATATATATATATATATATATATATATATATATATATATATATAAATTATACCATATACCACATACCACATACCATATAACATATAGCATAAATATATATATGAATAATGTACTTTATGAAACATTAGTTCCATATGAGCCCCATTAAAATAAAACAGTATTTGCACTCAAACATTGCACACTTGATGGATTGGCATGTATAATTGTATTATGAAATAGTTTTCAGCATTCATGACAATTGATATCAAAATTAATTCATTTGGATGAGAACTTCTGTAGTAAGGAACCCCCTGATGGCTTATTTGGGAGGAAAATGAACCAAAGATTTTCTGAAAAACAACATGGAAAAAGGACCTGGCAAAGTTGGCCTTGAAAGGAGAAGGTCTTGATGTATGGCATTTTCACCATATTCAAATCTATAAATAGGAAGATAGAGGCATCCTTCTATCCATGAAGACATATGCATATATTTCTCAATATACATGTATCTACTTGCGGCATGTTGACAAGCAAACCAACTCCCAGAAATGCTTTAATTTAGATTCTTGTTCTGAATTTGATGCTTTTAATAGATCTTTTCAATTCTAATTGTCTATATAAATACATTGTTTTTGTCAACCCTACAAGGTAATGAATCCTTCTAGTCAGGACTACTCTTATTGTAGCAGCGATAGCAATGGAACATTGAAGTCTGAATGTGTTCCAAAATTTATCTTCCTTGGAAGTAGGGAAGGGCTTATCTGAGCTGTTTTCTCAATTTATTTTCTTGGCCCAGACTCAAATCTGACTTATCTCCTTGTTGCCTTGGTAGCAGTTCTTCCTCCTTTTCTCCAAGGCTATTCCCTATGCCCTTTACATTGGTGGACAATGAAGTCATTGGCATAGCACTGTGCTTTATGCCATCTTCTCTACTCTGACATAAAACCGGGAGATGTTGAGAGATGCAAAACTGCCTCTGCACTTGATCATTCTTTCACTGGGTATTTCATCTTGCCTGTCCCAAAATGCAGGTCATATTTGCTTAACAGCAATTGATGTTACCATTCATTCATTCATTCATTCATTCTCCATATCATAATTAACGTTATCTTTTTGGCAGGATAAAAATTATTTTTTAAAAAAAAAATGAGCCAGAGCTTCAAGTCTAAAATGTGTAAATAATATATAGATACACAATCACACACAATCAAGCAAGTGAAACTGAATGCTTGATGAAAAGGAGACATAACAATTTTTTGAGATGTGAGAAAGTGTCATTTGCACCTCCAGGGGTAGCCTTTCTCATGATATGGGGTGGTCAGAGAAACGTCTGTTTCATCAAAGCCTTAGTAAGAACACACCTAAAGTACGGCATCTAGTTTTGGTCATCAGACTATAAAAAAAGGTCTAGAAAGAGTACATAGAAGAGCAACCAAGATGATTAGGAGACTGGAGGCTAAATCATACGATGAGCAGTTGCAGGAACTGGGCATGGCTAGTCTAGTGAAGAGAAAGACCAAGGGAGACATTATATCAGTGTTACAATATTTGAGGGGCTGTCACAGATAGGAGAGAGGTCAAGCTATTTTCCAAAGCATCTGAAGGCCAGACAAGGAATAATGGCTGGAAACTGAACAAGGAGAGATTCAACCTGGAAATAAGGAGAAATTTTCTCACAGTGAGAACAACCCACTAATGGAACAGTTTGCCTTCAGAAGTTGTAGGAGTTTCATCACTAGAAGTTTTCAAGAAGAGACTGGATTGCCATCTGTCAAAAATGATGTAGGGTTTGCTTGGGGAGGGATTGGACTACAAGGTGCCTCCAACTCAGTTAATCTGTATCTATATCATCCAAATCCTGTGAATCTCCCAAAGAAGATGGTCCCTTAGCAGGCTCTCTTAAGATACATGGACCAGATAGACGGAGATAAATTTGGAAAAAAATGTGTGCTTAATGAGCACAAAAGGAGACATAGAAAATTATGATCCATGAGATAGTGAAAAAAAATTAACAAGGGAGAAGTAACTTTAAGATGTTGCTTTATAAATTGATTAGCATCCAGACATTATTCTGCAGAATTTACATGATCACCCTTTTAGTAATGCAGAATTGGCTTATTGTCGTCCATCTGTACTTTGGATGATAGCTGCTGAGAAATTAAAGGTTCTCATAATTAGAAAGATGTGACCGAGGTTTGGGGGTGACACAGATATCTCTGGTATGAGAAAGTTAAGGTTAATGTGGAGTTTAAAAATCATTATGTTGTACGTGCCACATTGAGAATATGGAATAGATACAAACCCAGGCTCTGCCTGAAAATACCTTTCTAGTTGTCATGGCTGCATCTCACCTATCCAAGCTTCATGAGCAGACAGTGCAGACATTAACATGGGAGGGGGGAGAGAGGGAAAGATTGAAATGTGAAAAGGAGGGGGGATGGAAGCAAGCCCTGGTCAAGTAACAATATGCAGAGCTGGGAATCAGGCACCTATTTTCCGAACAATATACATGCACCTGATTGGACATTTGCAGATAACCAGGGGATGAATGGAGAAGGAACTTTCCTTTGTGTTGTTTGCATGGGAAAACCTCAGATTCAACTTATGCTACTTCAGTAACCATTTAAGCTTCAATAAAGTATAGTATTGGCAAAACAAATGGCCATGAGTCTTTCTTTGTGAGATGACTGACTGGAATAGTTGACAGTAGTTATTCACACAAGCAGCATTTAATAGATAAGGAAATAATAACCAAACACAAATGGCTAACTTACCAAATACTGGCTGATAACCCGGTGTTGTCCAGGTATTTATTTATAGGGAGGAAATGTCTGGACCAAATGTAATTTCTAATGTTGGATTTCCCCCCTTACAACAGGGAGCCCCTTTGTGGAGTACTGTGAAGCCATTACCATAGTAACTCCACTGTGCGGTACAGTAGAAGCCATTTTATGGCAGTACAGTGGAAGTCATTTTAAGGACAATAGACTGTATCATAGTAGAACATACACCCCAAGGAGTGTTAGGGGTGTCTTACCCCCCACAGTATTTGTTTACAGAGAGTAAGTCATCTGTGTACCAAATTTGGTGGAAATTCCTCAAGGTGTTCCAGAGTTATGCTGGAACACACACACACACACACACACACACACACACACACAAACTAGAATTTTGTCAAAAATATAAAATAAAATCAAGCAAAGAACTGATAACACAGAGATATAGATGTCAATTGTTTTATTGATAACTATTAGAAAATGTGAAAGTAGACAAAATTATTTTTAATATTGTAAGACTGAGTTTTAAATAGGATTATGTACACGTGATGAACATGTATTTGCTAAAATGTATGTGTTTGTTGAAATTTGAAAGAATCAAATAAAAGGCAATGTATGATAATGTACTAAGTAGTTATAATATATAGATAGAACAATGGGAAAATACGTAGTTGAAATTTATATTACATTATAATATTCATTGAGAATATTTATAAAATGATGTATTGTTGGTATATGTTACCAAATAAACTGTCTAGAATGCATAAAAGGACTTATAATTTCTCTTTCAAATATTAAACTACAAGAAGAAACATTTTATCCTGCTTGTTGGACATGTGAAAAATGCAAGGATAATCTGGATACAAATACCAATTTAGAGAATTTTAAATATGAAAATACAATTGAGACTGTGGGACTGCAGGGTTTTCTTTTAGGATTCATGCACAATCACAAAAAAGTTTTGGAACTTTTATTTTTATAGATAATAATGGCAGCCAGATTATTGTATAGACAAAGATGGAAAGATTTGGAATTATCCACAATGTAGGAATGGTTAGTACTTGCTGAGGTGGCTAAATTGGCTTCCTTAATCAAAGAAAAAAAAGACAATATCTAAAATTTATTGCTGACATGAAAACCCTATGGATTTTATTTAGATAAAGCAGAAAAGAATTAACTTGCAATTTTTGGTTTTGATAATTAGAATAGATTATAGAAAAAAAGGAAGCTATGTTTTCAACCATAACACAAGAGGAAAATTCATAATTGTTTCATAACTATTGTAATGGAGATCAGAAGCTACATTGTTTCTAGTTTTCATTTTTTTCCTTATTTGCATTTTTACCTTTGTCTTTGATTTCTTTCTTTCTTTATTCTTAGTTTGCATTAGTTTTTGTCTTTATTCTTATTTTTTTTTAAATATATGTGTGTTTGCATGCATGTTTTGAATGACCTAATTATTGATGGAGTAAACAATTTGCATCAAGTTTCTTTTCTTTCTCAATCTGGATTCATCTTCTTGACTACTAATTTTGGTTAAATGTTTAGCTAACTTTGGTTAAATGGTTCTAAAGATTTATAAGCCTGTATATAATGTCATTGTTCTACCTGAATTTAGAAAGTATTGATCAATTTAGTGATAGAAACAATGTGAGAAATCTTAGCCACTATTACTAATAAGATTATAATAGTGGCTAATATTATCAATAAATATTTTTTGTACTACTTCTAAAAAATGCCAATAATTTACTTGGCCATTACATTCTTAGTCCAGTGCCTTTTACATTATACTGAATTAAATTTAGTATTCAGAGTATTCAAATAAATTATTCAATTACTTAGTCTAAAATAAAACAAAAATAAAGGCAATAGAAAAAAGGAAATTCAGACAGTTTAAAAGTCTCAATAACAAAAGTATAATATACAAAACAAAATACAAGAAACAAGTAATGTCAAATATTCAGGACTATGGAACTATTTAGTTCATACTTAGTGGAATATTTTTATAGTATTCATATATATGTTTCTATTATTTCAAAATTACTCCACTAAGAAAGATCTTCATTTAAAAAGACTGAAGGTCCTGAAGTCTATACAAGGAATAATGGATGGAAACTGAACAAGGAGAGATTCAACTTGGAAATAAGGAGAAATTTTCTGATAGTGAGAACAATCAACCAATGGATCAGAAGTTGCCTTCAGAAGTTGTGGGAGCTTCATCATTGGAAGCTTTCAAAAAGAGACTGGACTGCCATCTGTCAAAAATGGTGTAGGATCTGCTGGGTGGGGGGTTGGACTAGATAACCTACAAGGTCCCTTTCAACTCTGTTAATCTATAAATATAAATAATTACTCATTCCTATCCCAGGCCTTATTGCCTCTAATGTTGTAATAGGAAAAAAAATCATGCAATGGAGCCAGCTTCATTTAATTTATCTTTGCAGATTTCATGAATTGAAAATTTCTGCTAATTGCTGAGGACATTTATGTATGACAGAATCCTTTTTCTGCTTTCATTTTTTTGAGCGGGGTATGGAAGGGGTCCATTGTGTCCTCAAGATTCACAAAAAGGCTGTCTTCAGACCTCTGCATTCCAGCACCTTGTTAAACCAATGCTCTAAGCAGCATTTGGCAGGTGTATTGCATGTACCCAGCTGTGAACAGAACATATGTAGCAGCCTAAGATTTAAGGAAGTGCTATAAATTAAAACGTGCACAGGTGCTGGAATCCAATGTCTCCTCTTGTCTACAGGAATAATTGCAATGTTAATAAGGGCAAGTATTGATTTTCACTTCTACACAATGCTCGGTTCTTTAACCATGCTTAAGCTGGTCAGGAGAGATTCACATCCCCCATAAACCCTTTAAGATATGCTGTAGGAAAAAGGAAAATCTCTTTGACTATGGTAATTGGTGGACTAAAATGCCGAGAAATAAATGTAGACTTTCAAACCAGATGGCCATTTTCATTTATTTTACACAATGCATAAGGTACTTCTAAAATTACAGGCTTTAGTGTGATATTAAACGGACATCAGAATCTTTTTTGGATATATCTGACAATTATATATCACAATGTTAGACTTTCTGTGCAGCAGAGATTTGCTTCACTTTGCTTTACTTCTATTGTATCATCTTTATAAGTATCGTATTGTATTATGGTGTAGTGTAGTTGTTCTGACCTAGGCTTTCCAAGATCATGTAGCAGACTTCTCATCCTGATAAAACCTCTCTTATTTAGTTTAAGGATGAATTCCTCTCCAGCAAAGGCATGAGATTTCACAACTACAGAACTTTATCAGGCTTGGAGAGTTGCCAAGGCAATATCTTTCAAATGCCACACTATAGCAGCAATTACTTGGCAAGAAGTCAGGAACAGATATTTACCCTAATGAATTGAACTAATTGTCTCCTGCAAACTCCCCTCCCCTTTTCCTTCTCTTTATTCCCTATGAAAGGGGCCATTCACTTAACTGTTCCCTTCTTCTGGCAGCTCTGCACATGCTCACATCGGGAACAAGCTCCAGCTGTTCTTCTGACCTACTGATCTCCAATTCCAAAGGCAGCTGATAACTATTGGATGGCCCTGGCCCCATCACTGCCTTTGATGCAGAGCACTCATCAGAGCCTTCCCCAAAGGCTGGCCCATGTTCCTCCCCAACCTCCTCACGGTTTGAGTCTGCCACCAACTCCACTGGCCGTTGGCGGGCCACAACAGTAGTATAGCATAGCATAGTGTAGTGTCTCCTTTGTAATAATCTAAATTTGTTTCTGCATCATATGAAAAAGGAAATTGGTATTCTGATTCACTGGCACCTAGTACTTATTAAGAATGGAAATCCTTTCCTCCCCCCCAACATTTTCTCTTTGTGCAACAGATAATGATTGTACAAATGACTTCACAATGTGACCTAGAGTCAATTCTGATTCATTTATATTTGGTTCAAGTTCATTAGTAAAACTTGAAAAATTGGGTGGGACAATAGGGGCACCCAAACAACACAGTACTTCTATCAAAATGATGAAAGCTACTTTGCATTATTACAAAACAAGCTCTTCCCATTCTATAAACAAATTAATAGGGGCACAAAAAGAAGAAGTTAGAAACCTTCTTCCTCCCTTTCTTTTTTTCCTCTCTCTTTGCTGTGCAGCTGGCAGTTTTATTTATTTTAATAAATAACAAAGCAGTGGAGAACTTTAGTATTAAATTTAGTATTCAGCATTAAATATTAAACTTAAGACAGCATTAAACTTTATTGTACAACAAATAGTTTGATGTTGTTTATTAATGTCACATTTAGCTTTGGATAGAAATATAAAGAGTTTTATATTTAGCAACATTGACATTTTAGAAATCATAGTTAATACTGATACAGACCTTCTTTAGGCTAGAAACAAGGAGACTGTTAGTTCTAATCTAATCCTACCTTAGGCACAAAAGTAACTGAATGATCTTGGGCCAGTCTCTCTCAGTCCTAGGACAGAGACAATGGAAACTCACTTCTGGAAAACCCTTGCCCAGAAAACGCCAAGTTTTTTTCAAGGCAGACTCCAGGAGTCCATACTATTTGCAGGGGTGGGCTTCAAGTATTTTAGTAAAGGGTTCTCTGCCCAGTTTCTGGTGGGTGTGGCCTAGTTGGACTCCTGTACTACAGTACCCCTTGTTTTTAATGGGGGCTTTCCTTAAGCCTCCAGGATGGCAAAAATGGCCTCCCAATGTTCTGGAGGCCCTCTGGGGGCCAGAAATGGGGCCATTTCTGGTCTTCCTGAACTTCTGATAGGCCGCTTTTTGCCCTCCCTGAGCTTGCACATGCACCCTGCAATTACCTCCATCCAAAATGGGCCACATGGGACTGCTGGGAGGGGAGTGGTGGGGTCGGGCCGGGCGGGGCCAGCCAGGAGTTGAATTTGGGGATTCTCTGAACTGCACAGAATCTTCTTCTGAACCCCTCCAAGCCCCCAGCAGCTCACCTTTACTAATTTGAAGGCATAAATACTGTAAATGAATAAATAAATATTAGAAGCGAGGAGAGGGCAGTCTAGTTTTGTATTTCTTATTATTTAAATTGTAATGCAATATAAGTTGTTTTCAATATCTACACTGAAACCAAAGTCTTTTTTTTTTTACATTAAAACATACATTTCTTAATATACTGGTAAACCCCTGCCATACTTTAAAAATAGAGCACTGGCTATAGTTTAGTTATCCTCCTGCAAGATCTATGCTGGATTTTTCTATGTACATAATTTATTTGCATTTACAACTAGCAGCCATTTTTCTCTATTTTTTTTCATAAGTTAGGAATTGTCAGAGAGGGATAAAGCATCTTGACATGAAAGAATTAGGAAGGTCTATGAAATAAAAGATTAGAAGTGCTTCACCTTTATTGGATATACAGTAACAGAATCCTAATAGGGTACATAGCATTTCTTATGATAGTATAAGGGCAAAAGATTACCCATATACTAATAATTTTGCAAGATGCTGAGTTAGCATGGAGATGAAAAGTTCTATATCCTATTATAAACATTTGCACATTTGCTTTGTTGGCTACTTTCTCCCAGACTAATTGGACAGCTTTATTACTATAGTTCTTATCACCAGCACCAATCTACAAGTTTTAATAGGCTGGCACATATAACAAAGTATTTCTAGTTCAAAATATGCACCTATCAGCAATAGAAGCTCTTGCCTTGCTGCTCAGCTGGTGAAAGAAACTGAGTATACTCATTCTCCAGCTTTAATTGAGTTGAAGTAGGGCTGTAGTAATCCTCCAAAAAGATCAGTTCTAAGGGCCGGGAAAAAAAATTAACTCGTAAATCACATCTAAGGATGCTTTATCCATGTCAATGTTAAGCTGCAACACTGGCTGTGTACCACCTGGCAACAATCTCAAATACTTGGGCTTTTTCATTGCCTCTGTCTGCTAGAACTCCATCAAGGAGTCTATAATGACACTGCTTTGTGGCTGCATTGTGATACTTGTCTCTAAATTAATACACAGGATGCAGGAGAATTAATTAAGCCCAGTGACTCAGTGTAGAACAATTATGTTATTCCAAGATTGGCTGCTATATTCTTTGTGGTGTCATTTTTCTCTTTCTCAGTTCAAGGCATTTTGCTTGGAAGTATCCATGACATCCTCACATTTCTATGATTTCCCAGGATAATTTACAGGAGACACCAGTGAATTCAAAGTAGAGGACAAATTGCACTTAAAAAAAAACACTACAGGATATAAAAATAAGTTTTAGAAAAAAGAGATCAAATTAGTTACTACCATGTTTCCCTGAAAATGAGACAGGGTCTTATTTTATTTTGATCCCCAAAATAAGCACTTGGCCTTATTTTTGGGGAGGTCTTATTATTTTTGAGGTATAGGAGGCGGCAAACGTGGTCACCTCATGGCTGCTGCTGTGTTGCAATGTTTTTGGGGAGGGCTTATTTTTGGGGATGGTTTATTTTAGCACATGCGCTCAAAAGCCCGATTGGGCTTATTATGCAGGGAGGTCTTATTTTCAGGAAAGCAGGATAATAGAAACAAACATAAAGGGAAGGAAAGAAAAATAGGCATATTATGCTATAAAAATAGTTTTTATTCATGTTTACTCAATTAAAGCATTCTCTTTCAGTATCAATGAAATGTGTACAGTGAAAATTGTCTACTAACACAATAATAAATTGCAATAAACATGAAACATATTTAGTAAGAGTTTTCAGTTGATCTTTCAAGAGCTCTCATTTTAAAAAGATAAATACATGACAGTAAAATTATTAGCTTGACAGATCAGTGAGCTAAATAGTAATTTCTTAAAATTTTGTGCATTTCATTGGGAAACAGTCCATTGGTTTACTGTTCAGGTGAAATGACCAAATTCTCATTTTCAAACTTAATGCACAAACTGAAAAACATTCATGAAAAACCAAAGGCTTTTTTCCTATTTCTATTTCTTCATCTTCTCTGATCTAACAGTCCAATTTTTTTTAAAAAATGCTTGTAAATACCATGCAAATTTACAGGACATAGTGTACAAATATCATATAGGAATTTACAAGACACAGGATACAAACGATTTGCCACAAAGAAAGCTGCAGAAAGCATGTATATATTAAGAAAAAATGATAAGCATACTGAGTTTTAGAAGATTTTTTTTTATGTGTAAATATGTTTTATTTTCCATTTCATTTCGTACAGTCACATATATACTGTGCATAACCGGGGCCATATAACATTAAGCAATAAACACAGCCATCCCTCTTGTCAACAATACCCCCCAAAATACAAACCCAATATACCACTTCGACCCTCCATACACCCTTTCTTTCGCCCCCCTCCAACTTTCCTTCTTCCCTCCAACATTCACCTCTACCCTACTTCCCCTCCCCCCTCTATCACTCCTCTCTCCCAATACACTCCCTCCCTTCCTTCTCGCCCTCCCTCCAATCCTCTCTCCCACCCACTCTACCCCTCTTTCTTCTTTCCCTCTACTCCTCCCTTCGATGTATTTCTACTATCTATTAATATATTCAGCTTGTCCTATTTTTATACTAGAATTAAAGAGCAACAGTATACAAGTGCAATCGTGTTACTTTAAAATCTAGCACATACTATATTTCCCCCCTCCCCCTCCCCCCTAAGACCCACCTCCCTTCCCCCACACTTTTTTTTAAGTGTTACAAGTTGCCATAGAAATTAAACAAGCAAACTTGTATCAGTAAAGAAATGCAATATAAAAATATCAATCAGAATCATACATCCCAACAAGGAAACAACAATCACAACAATATGGTTACTCTATTGTAGCAGCCCCCAACCTTTTAGGCGCCAAGGACAAGTTCCATGGAGAGCAGACTGGAGGGGGCAGGGTTTCATGTGCTCCCTGAATCCTGAGGATGGGACTTTGCTTGTTTGTGTGGACTGGATTCTGGCATGCTGTGATCTGGATCCCTGCTCTATTGGATGTTATCCATTCTGTGCAGCTGGTCATATTTGTTCCTTAATTAAGGTCCAGTTGAAATTATTTTCTTACTTAATCTGCATTCAGTTCCCCATAATGACAAAGTGAGCACATAATGTTACAAATGTCTACAAATTTATTAAAAAGAAATAAGTGAAACATCACATTGGCATAAGTATAACCAGTCAGTACTTTGTTGAAGCATCTTTGGCAGCAATTACAGCCTCGAGTCTTTTGGGGTATGAGGTGACAAGTTTGCACACTTGGACTGGGAGATTTTTCTGCCATTCTTCCTTTCAAATCCTCTCAAACTCAGTCAGGTTGGATAGTGACCGTCAGTAGGCAGCCATTTTCATGTCCCTCCAGAGATGTTCAATAGGGTTCAAGTCAAGGGTTTAGCTGGGCCACTTTAGAACATTCGCAGAGTTGTCTCCAAGCCACTCCTCTGCTGTCTTGCCTGTGTGCCAGGGGTGGGTTTCTCGCCCTGTTCCAACCGGTTCGGTTGGAACAAGGCCGGCGGCGTCCTCGCGCACGCGCGCGGCGCACACATGCGTAGTAGCATCTGTGCGATGCTCCAGCTGTTCCTGGAGGATCGCGCAGGCGCTGTATGCGTCCTGCGCATGCGTGGAAGCGCAGAATTCGGCAAAACCGGGTAAGGAGCGGGTGCCTGCGGGCGCGCGGGGGGGGGGCCTTTGCCATTTCCGGAAGTTACTTACTTCCGGGTTCGGCGACCAACCGGATCGCAGGGACCGCCGCAAACCAGTTGAAACCCACCCCTGCTGTGTGCTTACAATCATTGTCATGTTGGAAAGTAAACCTTTGGCCCAAGCTGAATCCCTGAGCTCTGTGAAACAGATTTTCATTTATGATATCCCTATACCTGACCAGTCTCCCATCTCTGCTGCTGAAAAATACCCCCACAGCATGATGCTGCTGCCACCACCATATTTCACTGTTGGAATGATATTGAGCAGGTGATGAGGGGTGCCAGGTTTACTCCAGACCAGTGACGTGCGATGAGGTTTATGGCTGGTGAGGAAGCAATTTTGTTAGACTTGTGGACTTCCTCCCAGAATTCCATAGCCAGGCATGTTCAGTTCCGATTTAAAGTGAAAGCATTTGTTTTTTCCTTTGCTAAATAAGTTTCCTTTTCTTTTTATTTTTCTTCTCCCTTCCCCTCCTTCCTACCTCTCTTCCTCCCTCCCCCTCTCTCAAACACACACGCGCACACACACACACACACACACACAGAAGTTGGATTGTACTATCTCTCCTACCCCCTTCCCTCTCTCACTCACTCTCTTTCAAACAAACACAAACACAGAAGTTGGATTGGATGTATTTTCCAATGGTTTGAAAGCCAATCCGAGCCTTTGATTGCAGGTGGAGCCACATTGCCTTTTCAAACTTGTCATCAGTGAAGCTGGGCTTATGTAGTTTTATCCAGCTCTGTGTGTGTGTGTGTGTGTGTGTGTGTGTGTGTGTGTGTGTGTGTGTATGGTTTTTTTTTGAAAAGGCAACGTGGCTCTGCCTGCAATCAAACTACACTTGGGGAGGGATCTACACTTGAGGATGAAGTTTGAATTCCTCCCCCTCCCTCCGACCCACACATACCTTTTCCAGCTGTCTCAGAGAGGATTTCAACTCTGCTCTTGCCTGCTATCATGAAAAGAAAAAGGCAAGAGCTGAGGTCAGGTTGAGCTAGTTGCTGCCAGAGTCACCGTGGATGATTCTGCTTAACTGTTTAAAAAAGCCTCTAAAAAGCACCCTCTACAGGAGGAGGCAGGAGAACGATGTGCCTCACCTACATCAGGAATTTTTCAGCTTTTAACCCTTGCTTAACTCTGCTCGAGTGATCATAAAATGCCTAAAATCAGACTAGATGAGGCAAGTTGTTCTCCTGCCTCCTCCTGTAGAGGGTGCTTTTTTAGAGGCTTTTTTAAACAGTTAAGCAGAGTCATCCACGGTGACTCTGGCAGCAACTAGCTCAGCCTGACCTCAGCTGTTGCCTTTTTTCTTTTAATTTTTTTTCTTTTCATGATGACAGTGGTGAGGCTCTGCCTCCCCTGCCTCCCATGACTGCACATCCCTGCTCCAGACACAACATTTAGAATTGAGGCCAAACAGTTCAAACTTGGTTTCATCAGATCAGAGAATCTTGTTGTTCACAGTCTGAGAGTCCTTCAGGTGCTTTTTTTTGCAAACGCCAAGTATGCTTTCATGTGTTTTGTACTGAGGAGAAGCTTCCATCTAGCCACACTGCCATAAATCCCTGATTGGTGGAAGGCTGCAGTGATGGTTGCCCTTCTGAAACTCTCTCCTATCTTCACATGGGATCTCTGGGATTCAATCAGAGTGACCATTGGGTTCTTGGTCGTCTCTTTATTAAGACCCTTCTTCCCTGATTGCTCAGTTTGACCAGGTGACCAGCTCTTGAAAGGGTCCTGGTTGTGCCAAATTTCTTCCACTTGAGAATTATGGAGGCCACTGTTCTCTTAGGGACCTTCAGTGTAGCAGAAATTTTATTGTAGCCTTCCCCAGATCTTGGCCTTGGAATAATCCTGTCACTAAGCTCTGCAGGCCATTCTTTGACCTCATGGCTTTTGCTCTGCTACAGTATGCATTGTCACACCTTCTACAGAGAAGTGTGTACCTTTCCAAATCATGTTCAATCAATTTAATTTACCACAGGTTGACTCCAATCCAGCTTTAGAAACATGTCAGCAACAATCAAGAGAAATTGGCTGAGCTAAATTTCAAGTGGGTGTACCGAGGTGTACCTCGGTACACCCACGTCACACCTATCCTCCGCAAGCTGCACTGGCTGCCCATTGGTCTCTGGAAACGCTTGAAGGTGCTAGTCATTACTTATAAAGCCCTACATGGCATTGAACCTGGGTACTTGAGAGACCGCCTCCTGCCAATTACCTCCCAAAGACCTATTAGATCCCACAGACTAGGCCTCCTCTGAATCCCATCTGCCGGCCAGTGTCGGCTGGCAACCCCCCTGGGGAGGGCCTTCTCTGTGGCTGCTCCGGCCCTCTGGAACAATCTCCCATTGATATCCGGACCCTTACCACCTTTCCGGCTTTCCGCAAAGCAACTAAGACCTGGCTGTTCCGGCAGGCCTGGGGCTGTTGAATTTTCCAGCCCCATCCGCGGTTATGACTGTTGCTGTATTTTAAATTGTTTGTCTTTTATATTTTTTATTTTGTACCCCCTTCCCCTTCCGATTGTTAGCCGCCCTGAGTCTTCCGGGAATAGGGCGGCATACAAACCAAATAAAACCTTAAACCTTAAAAATGTTGCAAAGGGTCTGAATACTTATGTCTATGTGATATTTCATTTTTTTTCTTTTTAATAAATTTAGACATTTCTATAATTCTGTTTTTACTTTGTCATTATGGGATACTAAGTGTAGATTGATGAGGAAAAAAAAACAGTGTCCAACAACTGTAGAATCAGGCTGCGGCATAACAAAATTGAAAAAAAATGTCTGAATGCAATGTAAATGTTATGGAGAGAAGAAGCTGGAAAATGGCTGAAGCAAAGTGGGACACCATATAAAATATGAGATAATTGACACTTTTTTCATGAAATCTAAGTACCCACAGGAATTAAATCACAGATCACATCCTCCCTCTGAAGGCAAATAAGAAAAGGTGAGTAAAACCACGAAACCTGAAAGGAAGAAAAAGAAGGAAAGATGGCAGAATTACATTATTATGGGTTTCCATAATTTTTAAATGTTTTTTTCCTTGCTCTATAAGCTACCCAGAGTCCCATGGGATTGGGCGCCATACAAATTTTATTAAATTTCAAATTTCCCATGGGTATTTACTACATTCTTTGTGTTTTCTTATAAGTTTTCATCATGCTTGTGAATGAAATTCTGCCTACAAGCTGTGTAATTTAGCAGGCTCTTCTTTTACTAGAAGATCTACTGCATTTTATGAATTAAACAAACTGAAGAAGAAAATGTGAAATTATAAAGCAGCTATTACAACTAAAAAATTCTTCATATCTTAGACTGCACCTTTAGTTTATTGGGGTGAAGGAAAATACTACAAACTCACGTGAAGTACTCTGATAATGCTTCACTGAATGCTTTCCATTTGTGTGAACCTTCAAACAAATGGAAGGAGCAGCTTCCTGGAAGACATGCAAACTTGCCTTAAAAAAAGAACAATCACTTTGACTATTTATCACTAAAAGAAACAGTTTAAAAAGAGTTAATTGCTTTGGTCCATTGTATGGAAATGAAAATTACATCCTTTAATGCAAAGGGAATTTCCAGCTGCCATCTCATTTTTATTTTTCTACTATCCTTTCTTAATCTCGGGCTGCACTAGAAGATAGTGTTAGATTGATTTTTGTTCTTTATTTAGTTCCCCTTTTTGTGACATGTGAAGTTTAGCATTGGCCCCAGACTATGAGGATGATACTTTTTGTATGTCAAGACCATACTTTTAAGTATTCATGACAAAATGTGTCCCTGGAGCTATGCACTTCATGCAGCCCAAATTATATTTTTAAAAACATGCTTAATTATTAATGTAGGAGTGTTCCTTTCTTCTCTCTTTAAAGGAAGAAAAAATGTCCCTTTCTTCCCACTCTATAATATAAGAGGGGAGCTTCTTTGCTTTCTATGGGAAGGGGAAAAAAGTATTGATTTTTGAAAAGTAGAATAGGATATTTATGTAACCCTAACCCTCCCGCCCTCCTTCCCTCCTTCCCTCCCTCCCTTTCTCCCTCCCTCCTTCCTTCCTTCCTTCTTTCCTTCCTTCCTTCCCTCCCTCCCTCTGTTGGAAAAAGTGTCCATCTAGGTTCAATTCCAAGTGGGGAGAAAGACACTGGAAACATGGAGACTGCTTGGAAGGATGACTTTAATGGTGAACAGGACTACATCAAGGCCGGTTCGGTGCTCAAACAAAATCTGGGCATGTGAGCATTTGCACCTAAAAAGGACTGTGCATGTGCACCCATGAGTGAACCAGCAGTAGTGACTGCTGGAACCCACCCCTATTGTGTATGTAAGTATTTAGTAATATTTTGTAAAAAAAATAAAAATTGCCAGCCCGGTGACAGAAATACAGTCTATTCCAGTCTATGGGTCTACCTGCGTGCTGAAATATTGCTACATCAGGGAGAGGCAGTCAATAGGCTCAGACATAAGGTTACCCTGGAATAGCCAGCAGCCATGCAGATGAGGAAGAGAAGATAGAAACCACAGCTTCTTCAAGACATACTGTATCAATGTCAGAAACTGCACCTGCCCCTGAGACAGGATAGTGAAACACGGAGTCTTAAAATACCACATAATAGAAAGAAACTGGAGACCTTTAGTTGTCTGCCTCTGCAGAGACAATTTCAGAACTGCACCTCAAAGAATTATGGCACCATCATCTGTCTATGCAATGTGCCAAATGTTAAAAATTTCTGATGTTTCCTGAGGTGTATTTTTTTTTCCAGACTCCATGCTGTAACAGAAAAGGGGGCACCGTGTCTCCTAAAGATGCTCTTCTTTTCACTCTCTGGTTATTGCACAGACAATGACAAAAACAATTTGACAGTCTTTGTGTGCCTTTTAATTCTAGGTCACCTTGTTTTCTCCATTATTTACTTGATCTTTGTAAGCTGCAGCAGCTAACACGTCGGCTTAAGCTCGATAATTGCATTGAGTTTGTATATCCTATGCCATAAGTTGGAACTAAGAAGGATTCTGATATTTAATCTTGTTCAGAGTATTCTAGGATACCCTGACTGCAGCCACAGGCAGTACATGCTCTAAATGAGATTGGAGAGGAAATTAAAATAAATAATGTTTCAGTAAATCACATTGTCCTGGCTAAATGCACTTAGCAGTTTCATTTTCCCTTGCTGAGCTGGTTTCAAGGAAATTAACAATCAATTTATGTTTTTTGATGGAAAGAACAATGGATCTCTTTTCCCAGATAAAGCCAAGCTTCTTCAGCTGCTAATACAGATTCACCACAGCTTGTAGAATCTAGATACATCTCCTCTCCCCCCAAAAAATGAAAAAAATAGTATGTTTATGTATGATATGTGACTTAATATTGCCCAAAGCAAACATAGTACAGTTATTATGAAAATTTTCACCATCAGAATACACTTAAGTTAGGAAGTTAGGCTTTTTTATGATTGCTGTCTTTGCAATCAGCCAGTAGCAGCTCCTGTACTCTGCCTCGCTTTAAAGAATCAACTAAATCTATCTATCTATCTATCTATCTATCTATCTATCTATCTATCTATCTATCTATCTATCTATCATCTATCTATCATCTACCATATTTTTCAGAGTATAAGACGCACTGGAGTATAAGACGCACCAAGGTTTTGAAGAGGCAATTTTTTTATAAAAGTAAGTAGGTAGATAGAGGGATAGAGAGAGAGAGAGAAATACAGTACGTAGGTAGGTAGAGAGAGAGAGAGAGAGTAGGTAGGTAGGTAAAGGAATAGAGAGAGAAAGAAATACTGGAGTGAGAGAGAGAGAAATACAGTAGGTTGGTAGGGATATAGAGAGTAGGTAGGTAGGTAGCAGTGACGTGCGGTGAGGTTTATGGCTGGTGAGGCACTGACACAGTGGTGGATTTCAAATTTTTTTAGACTTGTGGACTTCAACTCCCAGAATTCCACAGCCAGTCATGCTCAGTTCCGATTTAAAGTGACAGCATTTGTTTTTCTCCTTTGAGAAATAAGTTTCCTTCTTTCTTTTTTTTCTCCCTTCCCCTCCTTCCTCCCTCTCTCCCTCCCTCCCTCCCTCTCTCTCTCACACACACAAAGTTGGATTGGAGGGAGTCAGGGAGACCATAGGAGGAGACCACAGTCAAAGTGCCATACTGGAGCACACACTTTCCCCCAGCCCCGGAAGGATCCAGCACAGCTTCACAGATTACAGGTATGAAAAGACAATGTGGCTCTGCCTGCAATCAAACTACACTTAGGAAGGGAGAGCACTTCCCTCCAGCCTTTGCCCAAAGCCCCACACCAGGAGGATGAAGTTTGAATTCCTTCCCCTCCCTCTGACCCACATATACCTTTTCCAGCTGTTTCAGAGAGGATTTCAACTCTGCTCTTGCCTGTCATCCTGAAAAAAAAATGTAAAAGGAAAAATACAAGAACTGAGGTCAGGCTGAGCTAGTTGCTTCCAGAGTCACTGTGGATGACTCTGCCTAACTGTTTAAAAAAGCCTCTAAAAAGTGCCCTCTACAGGAGAAGGCAGGAGAATGACATGTCTCACCTACATCAGGAATTTTTTGGCTTTTAACCCTTGCTTAACTCTGCTTGAGTGATCATAAAATCCTAAAGTCAGACTAGATGAGGCACATCGTTCTCCTGCCTCCTCCTGTAGAGGATGCTTTTTTAGAGGCTTTTTTAAACAGTTAAGCACTAAGCAGAGTCATCCACGGTGACTCTGTCAGCAACTAGCTCAGCCTGACCTCAACTCTCGCCTTTTTCCTTTTACATTTTTTTTTCTTTTCATGATGACTGTGGTGAGGCTCTGCCTCCCCTGCCTCACGTGACTGCACGTCACTGGTAGGTAGGTAAGTAGAGGAATAGAGAGAGAGAAATAGAAAGAGAGAGAGAGAGAGAGAAATACAGTAGATAGATAGGAGAGGGAGAGAGAGTAGGTAGGTAGGTAGAGGGATAGAGAGAGAGAGAAATAGAAAGAGAGAGAGAAATACAGTAGATAGGTAGGGAGAGAGAGAGTAGGTTGGTAGGTAGGTAGGTAGAGGAATAGAGAGAGAGAAAGACAGAGAGAAATACAGTACATAGGTAGGGAGAGAGAGTAGATAGGTAGGTAGGTAGGTAGGTAGGTAGGTAGGTAGGTAGGTAGGTAGAAGGATAGAGAAAGAGAAATACAGTAGGTAGGTAGGGAGAGAGAATGTAGGTAGGTAGATAGAAGTTTCCAGGTGTATTTATCCATGTTCTGGAGAAGGAAATCGCTGACAATTTGCAACACCTTTGTTTCTACTGCCACAGCACTTGATCAATCTAATTCTCATCAGTTAAAGAGCTTTCCAAAAGGAAAAAAAAGTTTTTGCACTCTGCAAACCTCCAAAAAAATGACCAATTTTTCATGAAAAAGGCCCATTTTTTGTGAAAACTGCCCCCTTTTTTCAAATAAAAGGCATGAATACGGCTAGCAGAGTGCTCCTGTGGGGCTGGGGGGCCAAAAATGAGCAAAAATGGCTGGTTTTTCACAAAAACAAGCCCATTTTTGTCAAAAAAAATTGCATGCATACCCTTATGGAGGCTTATAGACTGCTGCTGGGAGCTGGGGGGGGGGGCAGCCCATTTTTTGCTTATTTCTGCCCTCCCCAGTCCCCAGAAACTTTCTGAAAGCCTTCATAAGGGTATGCACGGCTATTTAGGTGAAGGGGGAGGGGCTTCGGAAGGCAAAAAATGCTGTATTCGATGTATAAGACACATCCAGATTTTCAGCCTTTTTTTTTTGAGGAAAAAAGGTCTGTTTTATACTCCGAAAAATATGGTATCTATCCATCTATCTATCCATCCATCCATCCATCCATCCATCCATCCATCCATCCATCCATCCATCCATCTATCTATCTATCTATCTATCTATCTATCTATCTATCTATCTATCTATCTATCTAAATGGCTCTGTGTGTGTGTGTGTGTGTGTGTGTGTGTGTGTGTGTGTGTGTATTCCAGCATAACTCTGGAACATCTCGCGCAATTTCAACTTGGTACACAGATGACTTACTCTCTGGAAAAAAATACTGTGGTGGTAAGACACCCCTAACATCCCTCAGGGTGTGTGTTCTGTTAAGATACAGCCTGTTGTGATTTAAAATGACTTCTACTGTATTGCCATAAAATGGCTTCTACTGTACAACGCAGTGGAGTTGCCATGGTAATGGCTTCCCAATACTCCACAAAGGGGCTCCCTCTGGAAAGGGGAAAAATCCAACATTAGAAATTGTTTGTTCCAGTCATTTTCATCATTTTGGTATCATTTTTCTAGATGCTTCTGGGGCACAGGGAAAACTAATTTTAACTAATTTAATTATCAATGAAATCAGGGCTTAGGGAGAAGTTGCTCTTGCCATTGCCTATTCAGGAATTGCGGCAATGTTAATGGAAAGAGGGAGGACAGCCCAGTCCGCACTTATGTTGCAACTTACAGTTCATTCCTTTTCCTGTCTAATACAGGATTGGGATAAATAAATACCTGAACAATGCTGGGTTATGAACTAGTAATGAATAAAAATAATAAGAATATAGCAAAGCAGTAAAAACTATTAAATATGATCCATCTACCATGATTATATTTTGTCCTTCAGGGAGGCTTCTTGTTCTTAGAAGGGCTCAAAACATGGTACATATGAGGACAAGGAAAGATCAAGACAACAGTGTATATTGGAAAGAAATTAATAGGATGTCTCTGGTTCTTTTCTGCAGGAGTGATTTACAGCATCTTCATGCATCACCCAGCTGTCATTGAAAAGATAGACCACCTATTCCCAATACTCTTCTTTGGCAAAATGATGGTTGGGGAAATCATAGATGAAGCGGTTGCTAGGGAGAAAAATAACCTCTAGTGCTGAACCAATTCAGGAATGTATACTAACGATAAAATAAAATAACATTTGATTTCATGTATTTCAGAGAATATAGTTTACTAGTTGATAACCCGGTGTTGCCTGAGTATTTATTTATTTATCCTAATCCTGTATTAGACAGGAAAAGGCCTGATTTTGTTGAACATGTCGGGATCAAATATAATTTCTAATGTTCTAATTTTCCCCTTTACAGAGAAAGCCCCCTTGTGGAGTACTATGAAGCCATTACCATGGCAACTTCACTCCGCTGAACAGTAGAAACCATTTTATGGAAACATGGTAGAAGCCATTTTAAGGCACAAAAGGCTGTATCTTAACAGAACACCCCCCCCCCCGGAGGAGTATTAGGGATGTCTTACCCCCACAGTATTTGTTTCCAGAGAGTAAGTCATCTATGTACCAAATTTGGTTGAAATTAACCCCTATATTTGTAGCATGATCTTTAATAGAATAGAATAACAGAGGTGGAAGGGACCTTAGACCAGGATGGGTTCTAGCAGAGACTACTGCCAGTTTGCTCAGAGGCGTGCCATGCACGCAGGCTTGATGTACAGGCATGCATAGTACAACTAAAACTGTTCTGCACAAGCGCAGAAGCAAAAAACAAGACGGTGGCGCCTACTGTGCTGCCAGGAGAACCAATTCAGGGGCATGGCAGGCCTGGGTCACAGCCAGTGCCAGCAACCCAGCACGTGCCAGTGACCCAGGCCACCAATCTACTACCAGTTTATCCAAACCGGTCCGAACTGGTAGGAACAGTTGGAGGTCTTCTAGTCCAACCCTTTGCTTAGGTAGGAAACTCTACACCAAATAGTTATCCAATCTTTTCTTTAAAACTTCCAGTGTTGAAGCATTTACAATGCTCTCTCTCTCTCTCTCTCTCTCTCTCTCTCTCTCTCTCTCTCTCTCTCTCCCTCCCTCCCTCCCTCCCCCCCTCTCTCTGTTTTTACCTCTCGCTTTCTAGATCCAAGTTAATGTCTTTCTTTTCATCACGAACTAAAGTCCAGACCTCATGATAGCAATATTCTGCTCAAGCAGTATGGTAAGATACTGTTAATTTCTTCAGTGACTTTAAAAAGAGAGAAATGAAATTTGTAAATTGCAAGAAGATAGAGAAAAAATGTTTCAATGAATACATTAGATTGTGCACTTATGATATGCTGAAAGCATTAAATATAGACAAGTTACAGCACTGAGTAGTCTAGGGACTTTAAAATTTAATAAGTGTAGCTGCAGGCAAAGCCTAGCAGATGTGAGAACTGAAGAGGAAGAGGATAAACTGCTGGTTGCATTCATTGAGAACGAAAAACAATGTGTGGATAATGTTTTTTATTCTTTTTTATTACCCAATGTGTTCTTAAAGTGCCATCTATCACCCACTTCTGCTGTGAATATTAATGAAAACAGGAAAAGGGGATAGGATTTGTGATATTGCGGATATATGTATCCACAGTAATATGTAGATATTAACAAAGTAGTGGAACTAATATGTGTTTGTGTTTTATTACCCTAAGTTCAAGAAGGACATTGGAATTCATGAAACATTTTCAAAGTAGATTTTTTAAAAAACATTTCCTCTTTTTTCATTTATTAGGAGTTGCAATAATTTGGCTAGTCACACGACAGCAGCAAAATATTTTTCTCCTTGCTACCATCTATTGGTCGTCTGGATTATTGCAATAAATGTTCCTTTTTTCTCTGTGTCTCTCTTATGAAATCACAGAATCTTGGAAATTAAGCATCAGTGATGGGTTGTTAACCGGCTTACTAGCGGTTTGTTTGTGCTCGCTCGTGCTTGCTCATGCGCTTGCGCAGAAGTGCCCTGGCGTGTGGGTGGAGCTGAACTGGGCCGAACTGGCAGCAACCCACCTCTGCTAAGCATGTGTGTATTTTAATTCATATGAACATTGAACTTCATCCTCCTCAATTTCTTTAATGTTCTTTCTTTTTTTTAAAAAAAATAATCTTTATTAAACAGGTTTTCTTTCTTAAAACTGTAGGTATTCCCAATAGAAATAATTCTGGTTTCATATCTATTTGCTGTTTAGTAATTTATTTGAACTATTTTCTTATTCTATTCCAATATTGTTTAGTCTTTGGGAATAACCACCACATGTGATAATACATTCCTTGGTTTTGCCTACATTTCCAACAGTCCGGTGATGCGTTCACGTACATTTTAGCCAGACTCGTTGGTGGGAGATGTATGTATAAAATGTTCTATAGAACATTTTATACATACTTTCCTTGTACACTATTGCCATTGACAATTTATACTGTAATTAATATAATTTATAACTTTTCCCATTTTTCCAAATCAATACTGTAGGCAAAACGTTTGGCCCAAGTTATCATAGTTTCTTTAAATATCTCCTCCTCCATTCTTTAATGCTCTTTCTAACTATTGAAAAGGGAAAGGTTTTCATAATGAAGAGAACCAAATGGAATGTCTATTGACTCTGATCAGCGAGGTTTTGCAAATGTCCATTTTTGTTCTCCGGCTGGGATAATTCCACTACGAGAAGCAATGTTGTTTTCCCCAATAAGAAAGGTGACTACCCTTTTTAGCAATTATTTTTACACACACACAGTAAAATGTGCTGAAAGCATGGATTAGAAGAACTGAAGGTAATTTCCTTCTTTTTTTATGGAATAGAGGGAAACGGGTAATTGTTATTCTAAGAATGGTGGCAGTGTGAGATGAGAAACATTGATTTTTCATGTTTCTTTCTTTCTGTTTTCTTTTTAAAAAAACTACTCCTGTTAGCCATCTGGATGGGAAACCAATTGGTTAGTTGCTCAGTATTTTTAAGCCAGCAGGACTGAGAGATAATTGAATGTAGGCTTCAAACTACATTGTCAGTGGAAACAATGACACCTTATGCCCATACATATGACCATAGTGTCACAAATATGTCTGGATCATAGTACAAATGAGTCAGGTTTCTGAAAGAGCACCTAATAAAGAACACCTAGGAGTAGCAAATGTTTGAATTCTTGCTGGCTGAGCCAACTCATTCATATCAAACCATTTCTAAACGAGCAGAAGTACAGATAATCATTTGTGGATCTGTTGTTTCCACAGTGAGGTTGGACAAAGATATTTCATTCATGAATATGAGTCACTCTATTGATAAATACCTTATATCTTATAGTAAGCAAGTTACTGGGTGTTCAGTCACACAATACAGAATTCTTTTTACTCATTTGCTCAGTTCTAGCATATTAGGTTAGGCAGAAAGGCAGAACGAGAGAAAGAGAGAGAGAGGGAGAGAGAGAGAGAGAGAGAGAGAGAGATTTAGTATGGTCTATGACACTCAAGAGAATAATCTAGGAATGTTTACTATCCAAGTTGCAGGCAGGTACACCAAATTGAATGTTTTAGGAATAATTGAACATTAGTGAACTAAAGTGAGCTATTTAAACTTAGATAAGACCACATGAAAGAATAAAGTAGGAATGATATTCTAAAATGATGTCTGTAATTACATGCTCAGCTATAAGCCAATAAATCAGAGAATAAATCAATGGAAAATTGGAATGCCAAACTTGAAGTAATAAGAATTTAAGAATAGTCCTGAATGATCAGATCCAGGCCTATGTAGCCAGTAATCTCACAGAATGACTCACCAGATGATGTAAATAGAAGATCCGCTCCTAACTAGAATAATTATGCTAGTTATGGATGGAACTATCCTATACGAATTTTAGAAGCCAACACCATATCTTGTGGCAGTGTATTCCAAAGGCTCATTATATACTATATGAAGAATTTTTCCTCTTATCTGCCTTTTATTTTCTACTAGTAATTTTCATTGGGCAGATAGCTTTAATATTGTGGGGGATGACTGTTCAGTTTTTCTTTAGCATACATACTTTTATAATTTCAATCATATATCTTTACAAGGGTAGTTTTTCTAAGCTAAACAACTGCTGTATTCCTTCCTCAAACAACCCAATTAAGCATTTCCAGATTATAGGTTTGTTATGGATTATTGGGGAGGCACGTGCGCACGCGCGTGCACACACACACACACACACACACACACGGATATGAAAGAGATTAAGTATGCCAGAAAATAGGGCAAAATAATATTAGTGTAAGAAATATTGATAACTTTAATATGCAAAAGTGAATCTGAGAAGATACAAGAATAGAATAGAATAGAATAGAATAGAATAGAATAGAATAGAATAGAATAGAATAGAATAGAATAGAATAGAATAGAATAGAATAGAATAGAATAGAATAGAATAGAATAGAATAGAATAGAATAGAATAGAATAGAATAGAATAACAGAGTTGGAAGGGACCTTGGAGATTTTCTAGACCAACCCCTTACCTAAGCAGGAAATCCTACAAGAAGATATAAAGTGCCGAGGTGGCTCAGAGGTTAGGGTGTAGTACTGCAGGCCAGTTCAGCTGACTGTTATCTGCAGTTCAGCGGTTCTAATCTCACCGGCTCAAGGTTGACTCAGCCTTCCATCCTTCCGAGGTGGGTGAAATGAGGACCCAGACTGTGGGGGCAATATGCTGACTCTGTAAACCGCTTAGAGAGGGCTGAAAGCCCTATGAAGCGGTATATAAGTCTAACTGCTATTGCTATTGCTATAAAAGACATTGAAAAATCAAATGGCAAAACAATTCCATAGAATTTCAAAGCGTAGTGATTTAAGAAAATCTATTATTATAGGCAGGGAAAATTGTGGGATGAAAGACTTGGGAGCAAGAATGACATATGATGACTGATTGCTGACTTTCAACTTCAAGCAAAGAATGATAAGAAAGGCTATCTCAGCCAAAGCTGTGAGCAAATGAAGGAACCTAACAAGAAATAGTGAATGAGAAATATTTTTTTAGCAACAGAGATATTACAGAAAAATGTATAAAGTAGAAATATTCAAGAGCAATCACAGAAGAAATCTAATAAAGGCAGATGAGATTAAAGGAAATTGAAAAAAACCAATATTGAATATTGACTGTGATTTTTTTTACATATCATAAATGATTAAAAAATTGTAGAGAGAAAACATATATTTAGGAAGTGACTTTACGAGTAAGTGAGATGTGACAGAGATGAAAATAAATCAGATGTCAAACTGGAAAACACCAAGTGCAGATTAAAAATCACTGAAATTTGAAGCTGCAAGACAAAGGACAATTAAAGTGTTAACAGTTCTATACCAACAAATATAGAACAACCCCAAATAGCCAGGAAAGTGAAAAATATTTGTATGTGTTCTATTTTCGCATTTGTACATTTTAGTTATATATTCACAAAGACACGCATACACACATATACAAACAAACATACATACATACAAATAGAACATGGAGAACAAGAATAGACCATAAGGCGTGAAATGCCAAATAAACAGGTTTTAGATCGATGGTACCAGATTGATGGTATCAGATCAACTGGATAACACAAGATTGCTCAAAAGAATGGGCAAGGGAATAGAAGAGAGAAAATTTACCTTTGCTTCATTGACTATTGCAAAGCCTTTGAGTATACAGATAATACCAGCATGTAAATCATTTTATGTTTGAAACATTTATTTGCAACCACAGGTTTTAGCAAAATTCATATATTACAGCGATCAATGTCACTTCAACACTTCCCGTTTAATATGAACAACACTGTTTGTCAGCATGAGCCAGGCTTTGTATTTTCCTTGCGACCATCACAAAAAATGCAGCTTGTTTTGTTACATGTCAGACAGTAGGAAATAGACTTTTTTCTTCTAAACTAGACTGATTCAATTGGATTAACAGGGGCATAATGAATGATTCTTGATAAAGTATGCAATGTAATAAGTAAGGAGTCAAGACTTCTGTCTGTAAGTTGTTACAAATGCTTAAGAAGTAAGAGGTTGGTAATGCTTTGTATCTTCCCTTTAAATAGGCTATTGACATGGTTTAAAAATAAAGTTTGGTAAAGGTTTGTCTCAAAGAATGTAAGAGATTGTAAATAGTATGACAATTGTCTTTCTTTAAAAAAATTGATACCAATTGTTGGAAGAAATGTCAATCGGTTCAGTTCCAAGTGGGGAGGAAGACACCGGAAACATGGAGACTGCTTGGAAGGATGGTTTTAATGGTGAACTGGACCACATGATTTGCGGTCCTGGGCAGTTAAGCACATGGTGAGTGAGTGAGAGAGATTTATATCTTCTCTTTGGCTTTGAACGTGCTTCCCATTCCTGTGGCAAGGGCATGTACTCTGTTTGGTTGTCAGACTCTCATAGGGCCATGCAGGGGTAACCTTGTAGGTTGTCTTTAGTCCCAGGCTTGGTTGAATCTTGATGATGTAATGAAGAGGGTTGTGTTCTGAAAGAGTGCAGGGCAATTCCTATTATGGCCTTTTCCTTAATGGCTTTTTCCTGGTTTGGATCTTGAGTGAGGGCTAATCCTATCATGTCCTGAGGGTGAAGGTCTTTTGTTTTATAGATAAGATGGCCCAGCCTTTTGCCTTGTAGATAGGTTGGCACCAAAATATCTGCTGGGGGTCAGGGAACTGAGGTTTTTGCCTGTAGAAACGTGTTTCTCCTTTAGGGAAAATATAATATTCTGCCTTTTTAATATTTCCTAGAATATTTCATTTCTGTAGGAGAGGGGTGAGTGCTAACTTTCTACACATTTAACTATCTTAAGTGTATATACCTGTACTCTATCTTGTCTAAAACCTTTTAAAAACAATAGTGCATATTAAGTATAAAGATAAAGGTTCCCCTTGCACATATGTGCTAGTCATTCCCGACTCTAGGGGGTGGTGCTCATCTCTGTTTCAAAGCTGAAGAGCCAGCACTGTTTGAAGACATATCTGTGAAGTCACGTGGCTGGCATGACTAAATGTTGAAGGTGCACGGAATGCTGTTACCTTCCCAGCAAAGGTGGTTCCTATTTTTCTACTTGCATTTTTACATGCTTTCAAACTGCTAGGTTGGCAGAAGCTGGGACAAGTAACGGGATCTCACTCTGTTACATGGCATTAGGGATTCAAACTGCCAAACTTTCTGATCGACAAGCTCAGCATCTTAGCCACTGAGCCACCACGCCCAAGTATACAATACTACTATACTAAGGCTGATGAAAATGCAGGGCACTTAATTATTCTTTTAAGGAATCGCTGCAATATACAGTAAGCTACTGCAAGAACTCAGCCTGGAGAAACAGTGGTTCAAAAGAGACAAAGGAATGAGTCAAGAATGTGCATTGTCCTCATTTCATTATACTAGCAGCTACCAAAACAATTAACAGATGCTGACTGCCCTCTAATCACTAAGCATTCAAGTTTCATCTCCTTTGCAGCAGAAAAAGCCCAAGAAGAAAGTAGATCAGACTGTTACCACCATTTATTTAGAAAAGTAGAATACTCAGAGGAATTCTTGGGTTATAGCCTTAACAGCCCTAATAAATGCTACTAATAGGTGTTCTGAGAGAGGCTGTCCTTTGGATTAATTGCTTCTACTGTACCGTTCCGATTGGGAGGAGGAAAATACATTTACGGTGAATATATCAACAGGAATGCTGGGCTTGGAAGACATGGCTACTGGAATCCAAATCGGGGATCAGAATGTTAACAGATTTGGATGTAAAGCACACATCATTTTGCTATCCAAACATGTAGACTTAGAAGTGTTTGTTTTGGAGACAAAAATTGAAAAATGAAAAAAAGATCTGGCTAAATGTTAAATAATAGGAAGTCTAATTGCCCATTAGATAGTAAGAGATATTCCAATTCGAAACAGATATATCCGCCATAGAATCCAATATTCCCTTTCCTCACCTTCCCCACAGTGGGATTTATATCAATAAAAACAGAGTGGTTTGCTTGTTTCATTTGGACATGGCTGCCATATGCAACTATGTCAAATCTTATTTTTGTATATTATGTTATATATTTATTATTATTATTTTCTCTATATAAAAAGGCTGTATGTATGTATGTATGTATGTATGTATGTATGTATGTATGTTCCAGCATTACTCTGAAACGCCGTGAGCAATTTCAACCAAACCTGGTACACAGATGACTTACCCTCTGGAGAAAAATACTGTGGAGATACGACACCCCTAACACCCCTCAGGGTGTATGTTCTTTTAAGATAAAGCCTGTTGTGTCCCTCAATGGCTTCTACTGTACTGCCATAAAATAGCTTCTACTGTGCACACAGTGGAGTTGCCATGGTAACAGCTTCACAGTACTCCACAATGGGGCTTCCTCTGGTAAGGGGGGAAATCCAATGATTAGAAATTATGTGTGGTCCAGAATTTTTCCCCTATAAATAAATACCCGGGCAACGCTGGGCTATCAGCTAGTAGGAAATAAAATTGGATCACACTTTGGCATAACCAATAACTAAAATGGAGTCATCTTCTCCCCCTGCCCCCAAGATAAATAGAATTCTCTTCTGAATTATGTCACTCTGCCTTGGGATTCAAACTTTGACCTGTTCAATGGCATTTCAATATGCTGTAAAATGGAATCCACATGCAGAATCCATTGTTTGACAGCAGTTATGAATATGAAAGCAATTGTTCCAGTTAGACTACAATAGAGAGGAAAAAATCTAAATAATAGCCCTGTCAATAGGAGAGCCAAGGTTGTTGTTTTTTGTTTAATTTAATTGAACATAGATGAACATAGAATATTGAATTTAATATATTCAGCATGGGAGCAGTTAATTTATTTTGTAGAAGGAATAAAAGAATTCTGAAGGTACTACATACTGTATGTATTTACATATACTGTATGTACCTTCACATTTCTTTTGCTCATTCTAAGTAAATGCAATCAAGTATGATAGAGTTCCCAGCAGTAGGATAAAGATTTTTTTTTTTAAAGTTAAACGATGCATCAAACATTTTGGTCTATTTGAGCATAAGATGGAAACTTTGCTGAGTCTTTTAGAGCCAAATTAGTATTTGCAGACACATACATTCCAAAGTTCTGTTATTTCATTTCATTTATTTATTTGATTTACTGTATTAGCCATTTGCAAAATAAGAAATACAGCAAATCCAATTTATCATCTCCAAAAACTTGTTCTGACATAATAAATAATGCATTTGATATAAAAGGGGAAATAAATCCTTAATGACAAAGGGGAATAGGTTTTTAACAAAACTAAAATTGCTAACTTTATAGAAGCTATTTTTGTGTATGTTCCAAGAAATTATTTTCATTTATTCCAGTTTAACCCTAAGCAGTGTACCAGTAGACAACAAATATTGATAAGTTTGGCAGATATGTGAACTTTTTTCTATAGCAAAATGCATTTGTTTCTAACCAATTTAATTAAAGAATATTACTTTCATAATTATAACCGCAATCTAAAATATTTAGTATAGCTGGGAGGAGCCAACGTCGCAACAATACATTGTTGGATTTGGCTATTAATATTTCTTAGATTGTCTTAGATGTCTAATGTTTATTTTCTTAGCCCATAATTAACTAATTTGGGATTGAGGGAAAAGTCCTATAAATCTTATTAATAAATCATTGTTTAAAGACGGTTATAAAGTTATAATATTGTGTGGGCCTGGAGAGGAGGGGAGAGATAATTAGTAAATAACCTTTAGTTAACTACAATAATAACAATGAAATGTTAATGGACAATATTTAATGATACATACAGGTGTGTTACGGGGGGGGGGGGAATGCTCAGATATCCTACTTAACTGAATTAATTTTAGAACATGTCATAAAGGTGTAATGGTATTGGAGATTTATTGAAATTGCAAATGAACGCCAGTAGGTGGTTGTGTCTTCCAATATAAATGATTCTAGATAAAAACATGTTTAAACAATGGTAACCAAATGAGAATTATGGTACAGAGATAGTAAAATATATAACCTTTCTTTCTTGATTTAAAATGTACAACATGATTTGAATGAAGTATATGTAAGGACTGTGGAAGAAACGCACAGAATGTATTTGTAACCAATTGATATGCTTTCAACAAGATGTAACGAAAGATGATTTCTTTTCTTATTTTTCTTTCTGTTTAACTAAAACAATAAAAAAAATTTCAAGAAAAATATTTAGGATGGTTTACATAAGAAATGCTGCACAAAGCATTTGAAAGAGGTTCTTTACAAAGGGCAGTGGTGTAAACCAAACACCTCTCTTTGAAGCATTAATGTTCCATTAACCTTTGCAAGGTTCAGGTGGCTGCTTCAAAATTATTCACAGCTTTCTTTGCACAATCACCTTGTTGCACTGGTGATCCCATTGGAAGTCAGCATGCAGACAATCAGGGATAGCTTCTAAAGCAGCTTTGCTTGAACACTTTGAAGATTATGAACCTTATTCATAATCTACAAAAATTCCCACGGATTCAAAGTAGGTAAATGTATTGAAATCAGCAAAGGATTAGGTAACATAATGCTGGAAACTGGCTATAAATACCTTGACTCTCAGTTGTCAGTTGTAATTTAAGGTAATACTTTCCTATTGATTTTCCTTTTTCTGATATGAATGTTTGTTTAATGGGGAGGATACTAATCACTTGATACCACAAAAATGTCTATGTGTTCACATTTTTTAATATTTAGGAAACATAATTTCATTCTTAGGTTCAGAGATTTCCATCACCAATTTTTTTTTATTTGTGCTCAGAAGTTTTTTGAACTACTATTTTGGAAAAGTTTGTCCAGCACTAATAAAAAGGTAACTCATGAGTTCATATGGACTCAAAATGAGTCCATATGAGTTCATATGACTCAAAAGAGTCATATCATGAGCATTTTTTGCTTTTGAAATAATAGATCATTATACCATTATAATCATCCAATAATAGATGTAATGGACCTAGTGGCTCAGTGGCTAAGACACTGAGCTTGTTGATCAGAAAGGTAAGCAGTTCAGCGGTTCGAATTCCTAGAGCCACATAACAGAGTGAGCTACCATTACTTGTCCCAGTTTCTGCCAACCTAGTAATTTGAAAGCATGTAAAAATGCAAGTAGAAAAATAGGAACCATCATTAGTGGGAAGGTAAAGTGTTCTATGCACTTTCAGCACTTAGTCATGCTGGCCACATGACCACAGAGATGTCTTCGGACAGCACTGGCTATTTGGCTTTGAAACACAGATGAGCATCACCTCCTAGAGTCGGGAATGATTCGCACATATGTGCAAGGGGGACCTTTATCTTTACCTAATAATAGATGTGGACAGACAGTAAAACTAAATTTATTTATATTGGTTGAAGAAAACGATCATGTTGTATATAGCTTACAAAGGTCAGAATAAGCATAAAATGGGGGGGGGGAATGATGATGGAGAGAAATTCATAGTGCTTCATGAAGCTGACCTGGATGGAGCCATTTTTTTACTGCCTCATAATTGCCAGTAACTTTGAAAGGGGGAAGGGAAGGTGGAGGCAGATAGACCGGCTATCAGTCCAAACAAAAAGTTTTCTTGTAAGAACCAAGGTCATCCCAACAGATGGCAGATGAGTGACCAAGCAGCCTCCCAGCTACTTTCATTGGACACCTGGGAAGGGATTGATTGCTCTTTTGATTAGGGAAAATCCATGGGATCCTTTAGAGTTGGTTTTCACTAGCTGTGCCAATATGATGTGAGCAATAAATATGTTCTTTGAGGAATCTACCTGCCTCGGAGTTCTGCTTTTGGTGGATGCGTTACATGGAACCCTGACATTATGTTTATTTGGCAATGGTGGCTTTAATGGAAGATCTAAAGACCAGATTGGGGACAGATTGTGATATACTGAATACTGGCTTGATGCCAGTATTTTCGTATTTTCGTAATATGGGTGCAGATCCAAGCAGTGCGGCTTTTTGCATTTGACTGATGGTGATTTTGTCAATTTTTAACTGTTTTAAATGTAATTCCAGTGCTTTTGGAATAGCACCCAGTGTGCCAATTACCACTGGAATTACCACTGCTGGTTTGTGCCATAGTCGTTGAATTTCGATTTTTAAGTCCTGGTATTTTGCGATTTTTTCATGTTCCTTCTCAGTGACCCTGCTATCACCTGGTATTGCGATGTCTATGATTGTTACCTTATTTTTCTCAACCAGTATGATGTCTGGTGTATTATGAGCCAGTATTTTGTCTGTTTGTATGCGAAAATCCCACAAGATCTTGACCATCTGATTTTCGGTGACTTTTTCAAGCTGATGTTCCCACAGTTTGTTGCTGTTTTAATATTATAATTTTTGCACAAATTCCAATGGATCATTTGTGGTACTGAATTGTGCCGCGATTTATAATTGGTCTGCGTGATTTTTTTACAGCAGCTGAGTATGTGATCAACAGTTTCATCAGCTTCTTTGCAAAGTCTGCATTTGGCATCATCAGAGGATTTTTAGATTTTGGCCTTAATGGCATTTGTGCGGATAGCTTGTTCTTGCACAGCCAGGATTAGTGACTCTGTTTCTTTCTTTAATGTACCTGTTGTTAACCATAACCAAGTTTGTTCACTGTCCACTTTATCTTTTTTTTTTCCAGAAATTGGCCATGCAGTGCTTTGTTCTGCCAACTCTCCATTCTTGATTTTATCACATCTTTTCTGTATTCTTGTTTCGTCTGTTGGGCCTTCAGTAGTTTTTTGTTCTTTACTTCAATTAATAGATGTTCTTGACTTTCTTTTAAATAATCAGCCAGTGCATGTTTTTCTTCTTCAACTGTTTGCTTCACTTGTAATAATCCTCTGCCACCTGATTTTCGGGGCAGGTAAAGTCTATCAGTATCACCACGTGGATGTAAACTGTAGTGCATTGTCATTAGTTTCCTGGTTTTCCGGTCCAAAATGTCCAAATCAGCTTGTGTCCAGTTAACTATACCAGCTGTGTATCTTATAACTGGTATTGCCCAGATATTTATGGCCTTGATTATATTTCGACCATTCAATTTAGATTTCAAAATTTTCCTAACTCTGTTGGTGTACTCTTGCCTGACAATAGTTTTTACTTCTCCATGCTTGATGTTATACAACTGCAGAATGCCTAAGTATTTGTAGGCTTCATTTTTGTTGCATTTAATTAGTTGGCCATTGGGCATTTCAATTCCCTCACATGCAGTGATTTTGCCTCTTTTTATGGATACAGTGGTGCATTTTTCCATGCCAAGCTGCATTGAAATATCGGTGCTGAATACTCGGACTGTATTTGTCAATGATTGGATTTCTATTTCTGACTTTCCATAGAGTTTCAAATCATCCATATATAGTAAATGCGAAAATTTTTCAGCTTCTTTGGCTGTTTGGTAGTCTAATTTCATTTTTTTTTAAGATTACTGATAGTGGGATCATTGCGATGATGAAGAGAAGAGGTGAAAGTGAATCATCCTGGAAAATTCCTCGCTTGATATTAACCATTCCGTAGATCTCATTCCCTACTGCCAACTCAGTTCTCCATTGTTTCATCGCCTTTTCAGTAAAGGATGTAATATTTTTGCTAATGCCAGTTGTTTCTAAGCATTTTATGATCCAACTATGTGGCAGTGAGTCAAATGCCTTTTTGTAATCAATCCAGACCATATTCAAGTTCGTTTTTCTGTTCTTACAATTTTCTAATATCATTTTATCAATTAGGAGCTGATCTTTTGTGCCCCTGCTTCTTCTTTTGTTTCCTATTTGCTCTACTGGCAAGATGTTGTTTGTTTCCAAATAATCCATCATGTTATCTGCAATAATGCCTGTGAGTAATTTGAAGGTTGTTGGCAAGCATGTTATTGGTCTGTAGTTTTTAGGTGTTGTTCCTTTAGTTGCATCTTTCTGAATCAAGTATGTTTTTCCAGTTGTCAACCATTCATCAATTTGGCCCTTTTGTAAAATTTCATTCAGTTGCTTGGCCAATATTGCATGTAAACTGGTCAGATATTTGAGCCAGAAACCATGTAATTGGTCCTTTCCAGGTGATGTCCAATTCTTTACCTTTTTTACTCGATTTTTGATCATCTCAGTTGTTATTTCTAATACTTGCATTTGTTTGTTGCCAATGCTTTTCTCAAAGTCATGTATCCACTTTGCTTCCTTATTGTAGTCCTTTGCATTTTCCCACAATTCTTTCCAGAATTCAACTGTGGCCTGCTTTTCTGGTTTTTCACTTTTGGTGTCACCATTCACATTAAGACTTTGATAAAAACACCGTTGGTCTGATCGAAATTGCTGATTTTGTTTATATTGGATGATTTGTGCCTCATATCTTTCAATTTTTCTAGCTGTTGCTGTTATCCGCTGTTTTACAATCTCTACAGCTTCATTGATGTTTCTTGTATCCAATCTATATCTTCTGATTAGCCGATCTATGGTTTTGTTGTTTTTAAGCCGTTGCTCATGCATGTTCTTTAAGTTACTAGCATCTGCCCTTAATTTTTTGACTTTTTTTTCTAATCAGATTTTCCACTTTGGCTTTGATGCTTTTTCTGTTGTGTGACTAGGTACTTTGATTATTCTTTCTTTGAATGGGAATAGGAGGAAGAGAGGGGATATTCTCAATTAGAAAACTGTAGGAAACTGAGGTTATATAGTTGGGTATTTACCTTTGTCCCAATTGCTATTTCTGATTTATGTGTTTCTAGGTAAGTAATGTATTGCCTCTACGGAAAAGTTTTTAAAGCATTCACTGATAATTGATTGCTAATGGTACCATTATCTATGCTATGTCACTCCGAATGCACTAGCACCTACTGAGCACCTACTAATGATAACTGTGCTGGTCACATAAATATTTGTGTTGTTTAAGAGGGCTGTAATGACTAAAGTAGGAAGGCCTCAGTATTGGCAGTATAGAGAAAGCACTATGCTTACAAGAGAACATAAATCAGCCCCTGAGGACAATATAAGGCCAATATCCTGGCATAAAATGGGAATTGTCAAGTCATTTAGTGACTGTGTAAATAGCTCAAAGTTCCTTTAGTTCTTGCTGCTATTTATTGCAACAGTGCAAAACAGATAACTGGATGTAGTAGGGATCCCACAATGTCAAACATAGTTACCCATGATCTTCTGATTCCAAGCACAAAAAACATTTTGGCAGACACATTGGGGACCTAGATTCTAACTCTTTTTTAAAAAAAAATTGATTGAATAGCTAGCAGCAATCTGAAATCTTTATTGATGCAGACCTGGACACTGTACAATATAATCTGCCACTAAAGAATTGCTAAGTCTCGTGAAAAAGGAAGCTTTGTATCTTTTGAAAAGCAGAGATTTAACAATAAATAAATAAATAAATTTATTAACAATAAATAAATCTAAGGCATTTAACTCATCTTATAGGACCTAAGACATTCCCATTTATGGTCCAATTATGTTGATTCTCCTTCTTAAAAAGATATTTGCTTTATAGCTTTGTTTTTCTTTGCAGTATAAGACAAACACTCAAATAGTTTTTTTTCAGGTCAACTTCAGTAGCAACAACAGCCATGATCTTCAGATAGTTGCTAGTTTTATAGGTGAAGTTCTTCTGTTGACTCTGCTAATACCATTGAATTTATATTAATAATAAAGGGGAAATGAATCTCAATACAACTTGCTTGATCCATTTCTGAATGGAAATTTGTGCAGGCAGATGGCCCCAAACGTCACATTTAAACTGCCACTGAATATTCCTCTGAAGTATTTCAATTAAGAGGACTAATTAGAATGGGAAAGTATTTTAAACTTTAACTTTGTTTCCAGAGATCAAGCTGAATGCTGATTTATATTCCATGAAATTTCTCCAAGTGAAGACTGGGTTCTAACTGTTCATGTAATACATATTGATACATACTAGCATCTCAGTCAAATACTATCCTGTTTAACCAATTGGTAAACTAGATGATTAGATCTATATCCTTATAAAAACAGATATAAAAGAGATAGATAGATAGATAGATAGATAGATAGATAGATAGATAGATAGATAGATAGATAGATAGATAGATATAGATGATATAGATGATATAGATATAGATATAGATATAGATATAGATATAGATATAGATATAGATATAGATATAGATATAGATATAGATATAGATATAGATATAGATATAGATATAGATATAGATATAGATATAGATATAGATATAGATATAGATATAGATATAGATATAGATATAGATATAGATATAGATATAGATATAGATATAGATGATATAGATATAGATATAGATGATATAGATATAGATATAGATATAGATATAGATATAGATATAGATATAGATATAGATATAGATATAGATATAGATATAGATATAGATATAGATATAGATATAGATATAGATATAGATATAGATATAGATATAGATATAGATATAGATATAGATATAGATATATGAAGTTAGCTCTCTTAGAAGAATGAAATATTTTAGGAAATATTAAAAAGGCAGAATATTTTCCTTAAAAGAGCAATAGAAATCTTAAGACATAAATTCAGTCTCAGCTTCCTGCCCCCAGCTGATATTTTGGTTACCTACAAGACCAAAGACTGGGCCAGCTTATCAACAAAACAAAAGACCTTCACCCTCACCACATAATAGGATGAGCCCTCTAATCATCTAGCAACACCGCATGGCACTAGGGGAGATTGCATCACCCAGCAAGGTTCAACCAAGCCTGGGACTCAAGGCAGCCTACAAAGTTACCCCGCATAGCCCTCTGGGAGTCTGACAACCAATTGAATAAGGCCAAGGCCCAAGAGAGGGTATAAATCAATCTCTCTCTCCCCCTCCCCCCCCCGCAATGTGGTCAGCTACCCAGAATCACCCATGTGCTTGGTGGTTCTGCTTTACCATGAAAACCATCTTCACAATCAGCCTCCATGTTTCCAGTGTCTTTCTCCCCACTTGGAACTGAACCCAGATGGACCTTTCTTCCAACAATAGATAGATAGATAGATAGATAGATAGATAGATAGATAGATAGATAGATAGATAGATAGATAGATAGATAGATAGATAGATAGATAGATAGATAGATAGATAGATAGATAGATAGATGATAGATGATAGATGATAGATGATAGATGATAGATGATAGATGATAGATGATAGATGATAGATGATAGATGATAGATGATAGATGATAGATGATAGATGATAGATAGATAGATAGATAGATAGATAGATAGATAGATAGATAGATAGATAGATAGATAGATAGATAGATAGATATAGAAGTAGGTAGGTAGGTAGGTAGGTAGGTAGGTAGGTAGGTAGGCAGGCAGGCAGGCAGGCAGGCAGGCAGGCAGGCAGGCAGGCAGGCAGGCAGGCAGGAAGGAAGGAAGGAAGGAAGGAAGGAAGGAAGGAAGGAAGGAAGGAAGGAAGGAAGGCTGTATTTAACACTATAACTTTGTTGTTATTGTTTTTCCGCTGTTAACCTCATAGCATGAGTCTGACAGCTGAGTACAAATTGTCTTTTATTGTGAAAATCATAAGGAGTTTGCTTTAGGGAACTTGCAATGGAAAGAAATACACTAGTTTAGCGTGTTGATATATGAGACCCTTTATATCTTGAGGTTTCTCATTTTAATGTCTGCTTTGTAAACAAAGTAATTTAAATTACAATTCAACACTTTAATTTTAATTAATAGCACTTTTATACCTGTACAAATAGACTGCCAAGTACACTATATCAGATAAAGTATTCTTTCCTTCCTCTGCTGCATTGTTTTTGTTTTGTTTTCTGATTGTCAGATTTCTGCAAAAAGAGAAACCAAAGCAGAGTGCAGATTAAAGTAGGCTGAGCTTCACAGGAATTCTAAATCTATTTCCCTTCCTACCTGGCTGGAAACACCTTGCACAGGGACATTTTCACTGATTGCAGAAACAAGGTTGCAGTGTACTGATTGTTTAGTTAAATACAGGTAGTCCTTGATTTACAACAGTTCATTTACTGACTGTTCAAAGTAACAACAGCATTGAAAAAAGCAAATTATGACCATTTTTACACTTATGACCGTTGCAGCATCCCCCATGATGAAAATTTGGGTGGTTGGACACTAACTCATATTTATGACACTTGCAGTATTCTGGGGTTATATGATCACCTTTTGCAGCCTTCTGACAAGCAAAGTGAAAGGATAAACCAGATCACTTAACAACCATGTTACTAACTGAATGACTGCATTGATTCGCTTAATAACTGTGGCAAAATTCACTGAACAAATGTTTCACTTAGGAACAGAAATTTTGGACTCAATTGTCAAGGACTACTTGTGTGTTACATCCTGCCATAGTTGACTTTAACAAGATTGATTGGATGAATCATAACTTGCTGGATTCAAATAGCAGACCGAGTCATAAACAAGATTTACAAACTATAATGGAGGGCTTAACAATTACAGGTAGTTCTTGCTTACCAAGTGCTAGTTTAGCAACTGTTCAAGTCTCACTTTCACAATTCTGGATTCAGTCCCTGAACTAGTAAATCTCATCATTATTTTGATGCATCCTGTCTATTAATATTAGATGGCAAGAGAGATTGCCCTTTTCTTAGTTTTTATTTTGGATGCATTGTTTCATCTTTAACAAGATGATTTAGCTGACTTTGGCTGAACCTCAAAATTATGCAGAGCTGGTCCTCATTAGTAAGTATGAATGTATGTATGAGAGGTGACCTAGCTCCTTAAAACACTGGGTATTTGACAACAATACAAACAGTAGGGTCTTGTGCACACTGAACCAGATAAAATTCCGTAAGGCCTTGATAACTATCTTAAGCCAGATTTTTAAAACATAATCAGAGTAGAGTAAAACACACACAAACACACACACACACACACACACAAACAAACACACACACACACACACACACTATATATATATATGTGTGTGTGTGTGTGTGTGTGTGTGTGTGTGTATGTATGTATGTATGTGTATGTATGTATGTATGTATGTATGTATGTATGTATGTATGTACTTAAAGTCACAACCCCTGGTATGCCCAAGTGTGGGAGGAAGGTCACACTTCCACTCTCTGTCATTAGGCTCGTCACAAGAGTCCATCCAGACAGAAACCCAATATTTTTACTGTTGCCTTTATCTTCCTTTATTTATTTATTTATCAGCACAAATAAAAACACATATATATGTATATGTATATGTATATGTATATGTATATGTATATGTATATGTATATGTATATGTATATGTATATGTATATGTATATGTATATGTATATGTATATGTATATGTATATGTATATGTATATGTATATGTATATGTATATGTATATGTATATGTATATGTATACGTATACGTATACGTATACGTATACGTGTATATACGTGTATATACGTGTATATATACGTATATATACACATACATACACATACATACACATACATACATATACATACATACATACATACATACATACATACATACATATATATATATAGCTCTCATCAGCTAGCCATACCCTTACTGGACTTAATGGCTAAGACGTCTGCCTAATATGTAATATAGCCCAGGTTCGAATCCCAGTAAGGGTATGGCTAGCTGATGAGAGCTAAATAGCTTGAAATAGATCTAGATACTAGTCTCCCTTTATTTATTTATCAGCACAAACACACACACACAGAGAGAGACATTATATATATATATATATATATATATATATATATATATATATATATATATATATATATATATATATATATATATATATATATATATATATATATATATATATATATATATATATATATATATATATATATATATATATATATATATATATATATATATATATATATATATATATATATATAGAAAGTCACAACCCCTGGTATGCCCAAATATGGGAGGAAGGTCACTACTTCCATTCTCTGTCCATCGGCTCGTCATAAGAGACCATCCAGACAGAAACCCAATATTTTTCCTGTTGCCTTTGTTACATTTGTGTTGTGTTTGTGTTTGTGTTTATTTATCAGCACAAACACAACATATATGCTATTCAGAGTACAGAATCTACACAGGGAATGTGTGTTTTTCCAAGGTCCTGTTAGAAGAAAACATCCATCTGTTTCAGTTCCAAGTGGAGAGAAAGACATTGGAAACATGGAGGCTGATTTGGAAAGATGGTTTAATAGTGAAGCAGAACCACCAAGAACATGGGTGATTCTGGGTAGTCGACCACATGGAATGTTGAGTGAGGGTTATTTATACCCTCCTTTGGGCCTTGCCATTGAGCATCCTGTTCCTGTGCAAGAAATGTATTCTATTGGTTGTTGTAGGAGTCACTGCTAACTTTGTGGGTTGTCCAAGTCCCAGTCTTGGTTAAAGCTTGCTGGGTGAGGCAATGAAAGGGTTTGTTGTGCCATGTGGTGAGCTCTGCTACTAGATGGTGGAGGGTAATCCTATTATGTCCTGAGGGGTCATGTCTTAATCCCATCACCCTGGAGCTGAAGGTCTTTTGTCTTGTAGATAAAGTGGCCCATTCCTGCTGGGGCTATTAAGAAAGGTGGGGGCTGCTTTTCAAGAACATGTTTCACTTTTAGGAAAATATAATATTCAGCCTTTTTTTAAAAAAATTTCCCCCAAAAATCATTCTTTTAGGAGAGGATTGGATGCTAATTTTCTATAGTCCCAAAAGAGGATATTGTTTAATCAAAAGAATCAAAAACTATAGCAGAAAGGTTGTCCTTCAAATAATTGTGGCCTATGACTTGAAGCTCTTAAAAGATTGGAATTAGCACCTTGAACTGAACTCAGAAGCTACATGGCAATCAGTGCATGCTCATTACTGACCTTCCTGCTGCACTCTGGATGAGCTGTAGCTTCTGAGTGATCAAGGCAGACCAATGTAGAGCACATGGCAATAGTCCATTTGTAGGTCACTATAGAGTGGGTAGTTATCCGGGGTGTTCTCCCAGGAATGAGTGCAATTGATGAACCAAATGAATTTTGCAACCTCAAAATGAATAGGGAAAACAAGAGCAGGAAGACCAGCCAAGAAATCCTAGAAGACAATGAAAAACCACTTCCATGTCATGCTAACAAAAGTAGCATGTATATGTCCATAAAAATCACCTGAAATTTTATTTAATTTGGGAATCATGTTTGATTATAGTTCCCTCTCTCTCCCATTCTCCTTCTCTCTGTATAGGGTGTATCTGTCTGTCCTGTCTTCCTACCCCTCTCATCTTCTATGTCAACGTGCTGCAGGGTCAGCAACCTGGACCAGAAACAGAAAGACTTACCATAAGTTTTACTCTTCTCTTAGGCATGGAGATCATATTGTATTGAGCTAATTGTTTATTTTCAATCCTAAAGTGGAAAGTAAACAAGCTTCTGTATACCTCCCTCCCTTTACCAATTCACACAGGACAGTTATACTCAACATATATTATAGTTATAGTTATCATAGTTATATACAATATATCATTCTCTGATAACATTGTACTGCAAACTAGGGCATTCAAAACTTTTGCTGGACCAATTCTCAAACATAGCTCGTATGCCTGGAATCCACACTGTATTTTGGACATTAATACAATTGGGCAGGTCCAGAAGTATTTCATGAGAAGAGTACTCCACTCTTCTACTCACAATAGAATCCCTCATGCCACCAGGCTTGAAATCTTGGGCTACGCTAACTAAGGTCTGACCTAAGCATGGTACACAAAATTGTCTGCTACAATCTGTCCTACCTGTCAACGATTACTTTAGCTTCAACTGCAATAATACATGGGCAAACAATAGATACAAACTCAACGTAAACCGCTCCAAACTCGATTGCAGAAAATATGACTTCAGTAACAGAGTGGTCAATGCCTGGAATGCACTACCCAACTTTGTTCTTACATCTTCAAACCTCCATAATTTTAACCTTAAACTGTCTAATGTGGACCTCATCCCTTTCCTAAAGGGTCTGTAAGGGGGTGTGCATAAGCATACCAGTGTGCCTACCGTCCAGGGGTGGGTTGCTAATCCCGTTCCAACCGGTTCGGTTGGAACGGGGCCTGCGGCGTCCCTGTGCATGCACGCAGTTCACGCATGCATCTTGCGGGGACTCGCGCAAGCGCTGTATGTGCCATGCGCCTGCATGGAAGCGCAGAAGCCTTCAAAGACCGGTAAGGAGCACGGGAGGGCGGGTGGGCCCTTCGCCGTTCCCGGAAGTTACTTACTTCCGGGTTTGCCGACCAACCAGTTCGCGGGGACCACCGCGAACCGGTTGAAACCCACCCCTGCTACCGTCCCTGTCCTATTCTCCCCATTTATTCATACCCATTTCTATGTTCATGTCCATGTTTATACTTATACCTGTTATCTCGTATATGTTTGACAAACTAAAGATAGATAGATAGATAGATAGATAGATAGATAGATAGATAGATAGATAGATAGATAGATAGATAGATGATAGATGATAGATAGATAGATAGATAGATAGATAGATAGATAGATAGATAGATAGATACTATCCAACTATCTAGCTAAAATCATTATTTTCTATCCAAAGTAATATTATATAAGTAATTTCAGTTAAAAAAAAACCACTGTATTTTATTGTTACCAAAGTGAACAGGCCAAGAACATTGACCATATAATGCCAGACAAATGTTAATTTCATGTGCAAATATTATTTGTTTGAATACTTCTTATTGCTCTTTTAGTAAGGGTACCTAAAACTATAACAAAAATAAGCATAGAGCACTAAAATCAAAATAAATGGATAAAATGTCATAGTGAACAGCAGCTCAAAATTAAAATGTGGTCTACATTAACACTGTTAAAGTTGGGACAATTTATCTTACTTTTAAAAGAAATTTCACCACTAAGATTTGGTGGTAGGAAAGCCTCCATTTCATATTTTCTATTCCTCTTTTGGGAGTTAAATATGGACTGGGTTCTTCACAGGTGATAACTAGAACCCTACAGTCTTAACCTTGAGATATAAATTGGATGCTTAATGTTCTCTACAAGGCAAGGTACCAGAGAATAAATCTGCTTCTTGTATTGAGCACTGCAGAGTTTCTGAAGCATTTTTGAAGCCCACTCCAACTGGAATGCATTTTGCTAATCTCCCATAAATTTCCCGGATGCCCTTTATTTGTATTACATAAAGTGCAAGCCATTTCTATGATATTCAAAAGGTCATCTGTTGTTCCTTTACAGGAGTTTTATTTTGTGAGGCTTTAAGTAACACAAAGTGGAGCACTGGGTTATATGATTCTATGGTAGGGCTGTGTAAAATGCTCTTTTTTTTTCTGTAAATGTGTTTTTATTTTCCATTTTCATTTCGTACAGTCACATATATACTGTGCATAACCGGGGCCATATAACATTAAACAATAAACACAGCCATTCCTCTTGTCAACAATACCCCCCAAAATAGAAACCCAATGTACCTCTTCGACCCTCCATACACCCTTTCTTTCGCCCCCCTCCAACTTTCCATCTTCCCTCCAACATTCCCCTCTACCCTACTTCCCCTCCCCCTCTACCACTCCTCTCTCCCAGTACACTCCCTCCCTTCCTTCTCACCCTCCCTCCCGTCCTCTCTCCCACCCTCTCTACCCCTCTTTCTTCTATCCCTCTACTCCTCCCTTCGGTGTATTTCTACTATCTATTAATATATTCAGCTTGTCCTATTTTTATTGTGAAATTAAAGAGCAACAGTATATAAGTGCAGTCGTGTTACTTTAAAATCTAATGTAAAATGCTCTTGAATAGATTCTTCCACTACTACTGATCCTGAATGATTATTTATTTATTTATTTATTTATTTATTTATTTATTTATTTATTTATTTATTTATTTACTCATGTACAAAATAACAAAAATAAGAATAAACATGCCTAAGAACACAGGGTATGGGTACAAATAAATGGGGACAGTAGGATAGGGATGTTAGGCATGTTGGTATGCTTATGCATGCTCCTACTGACCTCTTAGGAATGGGATAAGGTCAACAGTAGACAGTTTAAGGTTAAAGTTATGAGGGTTTGAGGATTTAATAACAGAGCCAGTAGTGCATTCCAGGCATTGACCACTCTGTTGCTGAAGTCATATTTTCTGCAATCGACTTTGGAGCGGTTTACCTTGAGTTTGTATCTATTGTGTGCTTGTGTATTATTGCGGTCGAAGCCGAAGTAGTCATTGACAAGTAGGACATCGTAGCAGATAATTTTGTGTGCTACACTTAGGTCAGACCATAGGCGGCATATTCTAGGTTCTCCAAGTTCAAAATGTCAAGCCTGAAGAGCCGAGGTGGCGCAGTGGTTAGAGTGCAGTACTTCAGCTGACTGTTATCTGCAGTTCAGCGGTTCCAATCTCACCGGCTCAAGGTTGACTCAGCCTTCCATCCTTCCGAGGTGGGTGAAATGAGGACCCAGACTGTGGGGGCGATATGGTGACTCTGTAAACCGCTTAGAGAGGGCTGAAAGCCCTATGAAGCGGTATATAAGTCTAACTGCTATTGCTATTGCTATTGGTGGCATAAGGTATTCTGTTGCCAGTAGAAGAGTGCAGTACTCTTCTCGTGAAATACCTCTGGAGTCACTCAGTTGTGCTAATGTTCAATATACAGTGTGGTTTCCGCTTCCACTTCTCAAATATAGACGAGCTTTATTTGAGAAGTGGTCTAGCAAAGATTGTGTATGCCCTAGTTTGCAGTACAATATTACCGGGGAAGAATCTTTGCAAGATTAGGTTAACAACTCTTAATGTCTCAAAAAGCTTCTTGTGATAATCAGGAGATTTAAGCCATGCCTCAGAATGAAGGTTGTGGTTATTGTGGATGACAAAGTGAGAAAGAATTTGGAAAAAGTAAATGAAGAAAAGATTCCTGGATGTGCATATTCTCTCGTATGCACTATACACAAATTCATGGACAGAGAGTGGGGGAGGGAGGAAGGGACAAGTAATGGGAGCTCACTCCGTTATGCGGCGCTAGGGATTTGAACCACTGAACTGCCGATCTTTCTGATCAACAAACTCAGTGTCTTAGCCACTGAGCCACCGCATCCCTGTTATCTGTTAGGAATGAACAAATAAGCCCAAGACAAAGCTAAAAATTAATTTATCATAATCAGTAGGATTAACCAGATCAAATATAAACATAAATCCAAAAGATAGTTTGTGACTATAAGAAGGAAAGAAAGGAGAAATCTGTTGTAGTTTTTACACTACAAAGAACAGAAATAAAATAAAAATAATGATGAGGGAGTGAATTTCATGAACCCTTAGTATTTGTGGCTTGTGAAATTAGAAGGCTATGTTTAGTTCAACATTCTTTGAGATGATGTATCTGCTAACAATTGGGTAGAGAGGAAGCAAACATTCTGAGAAATTTCAGTCCAGTCAAGTGATCATTACAATTCTTTAAATAATTTATTTTGATGGGTATTATAAATAGCCATACATAAATAAATAAATCATGTATGGAGAGAGGAAAAGCCTACTGTTTACTTGTTCAATGATTAACACATATTAAATGGAGGGTTAAAATGGATAGAACCCAGAATTTCACAGGACTTCAACACTAAAAAATACTTGTTTATGTCATTTGTTTGTTTGTTTGTTTGTTAGTTTGCTGTCCATCTCACCATGAAATGATTATGTGTGGCTTACAATACCAAAATGAATAAAAGAATACAAAACCATAAATATGAATGAGAATAAAACACTATAAAAATAAGAATGATCAGCTAATACTAAAGGATGGGGAGAGAGGGAGGAAGAATGAGCAAGGGAGGGCTTCCAGGATGATGCTCTCCCATTGGAACCCAGGGCAATTCAAGGTCTTGGAGAAGGTCAGAAGCATGGCAGTCAGTCTTTCCTCAAGATATTGCAAAGGGCGGGAACGATGGCAGAGAAAGCTCTTCTCCTGGATACTGCCAGCCAGAATTCCCAAGCCAATAGGGTCCACACCATACCTCCTCTGCCAGTGGAACAATCCCCTTTGGAAGATACAATTCCTCAAATAACCTAGACCAGTGCCACGAAGGGCTCTAAAGGTGAAATTTATTTATTTCCCCAGCCTTGTTAAAATGTTAAGATATTTTTATGGTTCCAATTTTTATTGTTCTATTCTTGCTTGTTAATTTTTTTTATTGTATCTTTGTAAGCCACTCAGAGCTGTTATTAGCCAACATACTCTCTTTTTACATGAATAAGTACCATGAAGCATATTCAATAGCCATTGTTATAAGGGCAATGTTCTTTTGTTGCATTTAATGTAATAAATCTGCTCACATCAGGGATAATATATGCATTTCTACTGTATACCAATGCAACCTTACATTTGCAATGCCAAGTTTTACCAGAGAGAGAAGCAAAACTTTATAAAATTCTTTCCAGTGAATAGAGGTATTGATTTTAAGATATTAAGATTCAACACACTCTATATTTATGCAGTACTGATTTATATTATCCATATTCAATTCTTGTAGCTTCCACATTCCTACCTGTCAAGGAACAAAACTTTATTGGTAAGGAAACATGCAATCTAACCAGAGGTGGTATTCAGCAGGTTTTGACCAGTTCTGGAGAACAGGTAGCAGATGTTTTGAGTAGTTTGGAGAACTGGTAAATACCACCACTGACTGGCCTCGTCCCCATCTATTATCTGCCTCCCGAGTCCAAGATGATTGGGAGGGAATGGGGATTTTGCAGTAACCTTCCCCTGGAGTGGGGAGGGAATGGGGATTTTACACTATCCTTCCCCTGCCATGCCCACCAAGCCACACCCACCAAGCCACGCCCACAGAATCAGTAGTAAAAAAAATGATTTCCACCACTGAATCTAACTATATGATGAAAAGTAGATGGAAGCATTCTGCATGTACTTAATCACAATTTATTTTTAAACCTTTCTGGATGACTGATCATTCAATCAACCATGCAACATAATATTGTCATGATACTGAAATTCAGAATTCTCACGTAACAATCTAGAACAAAAGCCAGCAATCTAGAACAAAAGTCAGCAAAAGTCAGTTAAATTCAATAATGGGACATATAACAATATTCTACTGAAAGAAGAATATTCATATGAAAAATCCCAAATACTCCCTGTATCTGCATTTCTATCTTTAAATAAATTACAGTAAGTAGTTTCTAAAATTTGGAACAGTATTTTTAAAATTCCACTTGAAATTTCATTTGCCTTCTTTAATAGTCACATCACACAGTTGTAATCCACCATTGCATTTTTCCACAATTCCCATGAGCATGAAAAATATTCTCCCATCAAATGCCTGTGCATCAGATTCTTATGCACACAAGTACAAATTTATCTCTGTTAAATTATTCTCATACGATTTCCTCAATGTATCAATACTGTTTGAACTTTCTGTCTTCTAGGGAATTAATTATTTCACTTAATTCTGCATCATCTGCAAATCCAATACAAATTATCTCTCCTCCTTAAAGTTATCAGTGAAAATGTTGAGCCAAGAACCAATACTTTTGGCACGCTTCTATATTTCCTTTAGTTTTAGAAGGAGCCATGGATAACCTTTCTTTGAGCATATTTTTTCAAGCCAGCTGTTCATTTGTCATGCCATTCAGCCATACCTAACTAGCTATTTAATCAGAATGTCATTGGGTACTTTATCAATTGCTTTTCCGTGAAGTCAAATATATCATATCTGTAGCATTCAATAATCTGTTGAGATGGTTACTCAATCACATAGGAACTAAGATTGGATACAATCAGTAGGTATTCAGACACATCCCTTTCAAGTAGTAATAATTTAGGAGTGATTTTGTCAGGCATCACATCTTTGTATAGCATGAATCTTTGTCGCCTCTACTCCCCACTGTCTCTTTTTCCTGTGAAACTCTACTGCCCAAAACTTAATTCTCTCTCTCTGTTCTGAAGTTGCAGATCTAAAGGATTTTCCTTCTGCATACTTACCGTATTTTTCAGAGTATAAGACACAATGGAGTATAAGATGCACCAAGGTTTTGAAGAGGCAAATTTAAAATAAAAAGTTTTTGCACTCTGCAAACCTCCCCAAAATGGCCCGTTTTTTCACAAAAATGTGGCCATTTTTTTCCAATAAAAGAGACATGAATAGCCTTTAGGGGGCTTGCAGACTCCTCCTGGGGATGTGGCACCCCAAAACAAGCAAAAAAACCAGTCAGGTTTTTTTGCAAATAACGGGCCCATTTTTGTCAAAAAAAATTGCATGCATAGCCTTTGGGAGACTTATAGAGTATTCCCGGGGGCTGCGGGGGCAAAATTGAGCAAAACCAGCCCATTTTTCACTCATTTCTTACCTCCCCAGCCCACAGGAGCTCTCTGAAAGCCTCCTAAAAGCTATGCATGGCCATTTTGGTGAAGTGGGCGCAGTTTCAGGAGGCAAAAAATGTAGCATTCAGTTTATAAGACGCACCCAGATTTTCATCTCTTTTTTGAGGGAAAAAGGTGAGTCTTATACTTTGAAAAATACAGTAACTTGCTTGGAGGAGAAAAGCATTTGGAAGCAAGGTCATCATTAGTGTTCAGCTGACTTTTTTTTCATTATCACCTGAATCTGGTTTGGTTGAAAAAAGTTCAGGAACACAGGAAGCTTCCTGTTATAACTAAGGAGCAGATAAATATAACATTTTCAGTTAGAAAAACACTAGTGTTTATAAAAGATGAAAGTAACTGTTGGTCTAGAACCAATCACCAAGCAAGCTTCAAGCTTTTCTGTCTAAAAACAAACCTTAAGAAAAATTTCCTAACAGCAACCTGACAAAAAATTTATAATCACAGCTCAAAAAGAAGAAAGTACTACATACGAACTTTTACGGAGCTCTACCATTAGTCTGTCTGTAGATTGACAATCTTCAGAAAACCTGTTCCTTCCAAACATTCTTCAAGGAATAAATATTGCTTTTTGTTCATGCAAAACATGCACTATTTTGTTATTCCTGTTACAACCCCCCCCCCCCATATAATGAATTAAAATATTGTAATGAACTGATAAATCATAAGCCTGGTGAATTTCTTCTTTTATGCTATGATTTCAAATTATGAGATGAGAAGCTGTGAATTAGACAGCCTGTAATGCTATATCATCCCTTACCAAAGAGAAGGCAAAGCTATTATTTCTTTCCTTAATGGAAGTTTTGCTATACACAAACAATAAATCAGATATTGATAGCTGACAACCACAATTAAGATAAGGTTATCATGCTTGCATAGTCTGTCTCCTAACAGAAATCCTGGGCTGCTGCAAAGTTTCAAATCTGCATAATATATGTACTATGCGCACCAACCATAATTGGATATATTGCTTCCAAACAGTTTGCTAAAACCCTTGTATGCTTCTTGTAAACTTTGATTGATTGTCTCTATTTCACTTATGCCCTTGTGTATATCTTCCAAGAACAATGCTGAAGTTTGGTAATATTAAATGTTTTGAGTTTGCATTAAACTCCAATTACAACCTGATGCCTCTAGAAATGAAGTCTTATTTTAGAAGAAGTGATATTTCTCTCGCTGTCTTAAAATAAAGCTGAACATATAGACGTTAATCAGGGGTTCTGATTAATACTTATTGGCTAAGAAAATGGATTTAAAAAAGGACTTCATCATTATGAGAGATGGCAAGCAACTCACAGCAGAATACTTAATTTATTGCTATTCCAAAAGTAAAACTTTAATAATGGAAGCAATTTGGAAAACATTACAAAATGCTATTTAAATGAATGAAGGACAGAGGAGGATGGGAAAGGACATCTCCTTGATGTTTATAAACAGAAAGACTGCACAAATAGTTACAGTTTTCCAGAAAAGTTCTGGACAAAAAGAATTTTGAAAAATTTGAAGCATATGTGTCAACTTGCAAAGCATCCCTGACCTGCTCTCGAGTTGCCATAGGCAAAGGGGGATAGGAAACTGATAGAACAGCATGGCAGCCACAAACAGAAGCACCTTCCAGGCATATCTTTCTCAAGGCTGTATCCCAGATTACCCGCAGCAGCCAGGGGGGAGTGGTCTCTACACAAAAGTGCTTCATTGGAGAATGTAATTTATGACACATTCATAAATGTGAGGGAGGGGAAAAATAGGGTTATAATTGAGCCATAAATTACATGAGGTCAGAGTTGGCTCCATTTGGGTATGTGCCTGACATGTTGCTCCTAATAAATAACTGGACTTCTTTTGGAGCTTGGCTCGAGGCTCATGATTTAATTAGGGCATTCGTAGGAATCCTGACAGCATGTATTTTCATTTTTAATAAGCAATTAGACAGATTACTAATGGATAGTCTGAAGGTCAAAGGCCATTTCTTCAGTTGGAATATTCAACTGCAACATATCGTAATGTCTTCAGGATGCTAAAACTAATATAGACCAGAATCATACTATTAAACACTAATTGATGTTAATGAAGCATGAGTGAATACAGAAACCAACATATATTGTTTTAAATTTATTTAATAAACACTACTGGCTTCCTTTCCACAGCAAGTGTGATTTCATAATAATCAAGTGGTTATCATTTTTAGCCACTTTGATTGAAATAATGATTCTACTATGTGATATGCAAGAGTAAAATGTGAGTATGAATGTGAGAGAAAGATGTGGAAAGGCAGAAGAGAGAACTCGAAAAATTAAAATACAAAGATAGAAAATAGTTTGCCTGCTTCAGTGACTCTAGGATTTATTCACCTACTCCTTTTTAAGAAAAATCTCTTCTTTGGGGAGTTATCAAATATCCATATTTGATAGTTGCTCTACAAGAGGGGTGTCAAATTCAAGGCCGAGGGGCTGGATATGGGACACATGGTAGTTAGATCTGGCCCGCCGGGCTGCCCTGGAAACAGCAAAGGATGGGTCCATGGTACTTCTGTCAGCAAAAATGGGCTCCTGAGCTCCATTTATGGTTGCCACAGCCTCCTGCAACCCTCTGCCAGTGAAAACAGAGCTGCGGCCCTCCCGAGTTCTGTTTTCATTGGCTGAGACTGCAGGAGATTGTGGCAGCCAAAAACTGAGCTTGCGAGCCTGTTTTCGCTGGAAGAGCACTCAGGTAGCCAAGGCCATCCCCAAGTGACACCAAGCTGGTCATGCCACCATGGCTCCTCCTGAGGTCAAACACAACCCTGATTCAGTCCTCAGTGAAATCGAGTTTGACACCCCCTGTTCTACACGAATATTCGATGAATAATGAAACTAACATTGTGGAGTATTTTCACACAAAAATTGGACTGGCTTTTTTAATGTAACATTTTTAACAACAACAACAACAATAATATGCACATGTTTGTTATTGTTTTTCAGACATTCTGTTTATGGTATTAATGGTATTTATTTATACATGCGAGTAAAAATAACTGCAAAGTTCTTTCTATTCTGAATTTGGATATGTCCATGTAGTTTTCTTGGTAAAAAAATATAGAAGTGATTGCCATTGCCTTCTTGCAGAAAGTTTTTTCAACTTACCAATCTAGCATGTGCATCTTATATTTCCTGATGAGCGCCAAAGAAAGTGAAAATAAGATCTGATTATAGTTATAGCTTTCCGAGATCCCCCGGTCATAAAGTTTTCTTCCACTTTCTGAAGCTGTATATCTACAACTATATTTATTTTTTATAATTGTACCTACATGGCCATGTGTGTCAATTTTCTCCAAGCTGTATCTGTAAATCTCAGCTTTCCATATATTAATCCCTTATTCTGGAACAGCTACTCAGCAAAGTCTTACAGATATGGCTTGCCTTGATTAATTTCTGCATTGCAGGTCATATGAACCTATAAACATAAAGATCTGCCTACACAGTAAAACAGATATGAAAAACTATATGTCTTATATTCAGATGTTTGACTGGGCAGAGAAGAGGAGGAGGAGGAGGAGGGGGAGGAGGAGGAGGAGGAGGAGGAAGAGGAGGAAGAGGAGGAAGAGGAGGAAGAGGAGGAAGAGGAGGAGTAGGAGGAGGAGATCTTCATTTAAAAACAGCTGAACTACAGAAAATTGAGAAAAGGTCCTACGTTTAGGCAGGAAAAGCCAAATGTACATATATAGAATAAGAGATATGTGTCTCAACAATAGTAATTGTGAGAGGGATCTAGATGTCTTAATGGACCATCACTTAATTATGTGCAAGGATTATGTGCAATTACTGTATGTCCAATGCATTCTAGGCTGCATCAACAATGGTATAGCATCAAGATCACGAGAAGTTATATATGCACCTTATACTGCACTAGTGAGGCCACACTTGGAATATCACACCCAGCTCTGGTTGTCAGAATAGAGACCTTGGAAAGAGTGCAGAAAACAGCAACAAAGATGACAAGAGGTCTGAAGGCTAAACCGTATGATGAAACAGTTAAGAAAAATAGGTATGTTTAGCCTAATACAGAAAAGGATTAGGCAGTGATAGCAGTCTTCCAGTACTCGAGGGCCTATCACAGACAAGATAGGGTCTTTGCAGGAAATTATTCTCCAAAGCATCTGAAAGCAGGACAAGAAGCAATGAATGGAAACTCATTAAACAAAGATTCAACCTGAAACTGAGGAGAAATGTTCTAACAGTGAGAACAATTAATCAACAGAGAAACTTGCCTCCCAAGTTGTGGGTGCTCCATTAGTGGAATTTTCAAGAAAATATTGGACAACCACTTGTCCAGTATTTATTTATTTATTTATTTATTTATTTATTTATTTATTTATTTATTTATTTGTTTGTTTGTTTGTTTGTTTGTTTGTTTGTTTGTTTGTTTGACAGTCACTTGTACAAGATAACAGGAATAAAACATTAATAAGCACACAGGAAATGGATACAAATAAGTGTGGACAGTAGGACAGGGATGTTAGGCATCCTGGGGCGCTTATGCATGCCTCTACTGACCTCTTAGGAATGGGGTGAAGTCATGAGTAGACAGTTTAAGGTTAAAGTTATGGGGGTTTGAGGATTTAACAACAGAGTCAGTAGTGATTTCCAGGCGTTGACCACTCTGTTGCTGAAGTCGTATTTTCTGCAATCGGGTTTGGAGCAGTTGACCTTGAGTTTGTATCGATTGTGTGCTCGTGTATTATTGCGGTTGAAGCCGAAATAGTCATTGACAGGTAGGACATGTTAGCAGATAATTTTGTGTGCTACACTTAGGTCAGACCATAGGCGACATAGTTCTAGGTTGTCCAAGTCCAAAATTTCAAGCCTGGTGGCATAAAGTATTCTGTTGCCAGCAGAGGAGTGCAGTACTCTTCAAGTGCTGTGCCAGCAGGTGCTACAGGTAGTCAGCTATTTCCTTCTTCAGCACATGGATAAGTACACCTTGAAACATATACCTACCTACCTACCCTCTCTCTCCCTACCTACCTACTGTATTTCTCTCTCTCTATCTCTCTATCTCTATCCCTCTACCTACCTACCTATCTACACACACTCTCTATCTCCCTACCTACCTACCTACCTACTGTATTTCTCTCTCTATTTTCTCTCTCTCTATCTATCTCTTTTCCTACCTACCTACCTAACTACTCTCTCCCTCCCTCCCTACCTACTGTATTTCTCTCTCTCTATCTCTCTATCTCTATCCCTCTACCTACCTACCTATCTACACGCACTCTCTATCTCCCTACCTACCTACCTACTGTATTTCTCTCTCTCTATTTTTTTTCTCTCTCTATCTCTTTTCCTACCTACCTACCTACCTACCTACCTACCTACCTACCTACCTAACTAACTAACTAACTAACTAACTACTCTCTCTCTCCCTACCTACCTACTGTATTTCTCTCTCTCTCCCTCTCTATCTACCTACCTACCTTTTTTTAAAAAAATTGCCTTTTCAAAACATGGGTGTGTCTTATACTTCGGTGTGTCTTGTACTCCGAAAAATATGGTATTGTGTGCCCGTGTATTATTGTGATTGAAGCTGTAGTAGTCATTGACAGGTAGGACATTGTAACAGATAATTTTGTGTACTACGCTTAGGATGGCATAAGGTCTTCTGTCTTGGGCCAGTGGTTGGACTAAAAGACCTCAAAGTTTCCTTTCAGCCATATGATTCTATATAATTCTTTATAATTCCTTCTCCTTCTCCTACTTCTTTTGTTTCCAAGGTACACCAATCCTAATCATTTTGGGCTTTCTACCACTCTCCTTAGCTAGAAGTGGTTTTATAAAAATTGTAAAGGTATAAGTAATAGTATATCACTTCACTTTTATAAAAGTGCAACCGAAGGGCTAAATCACTGTATGGGCTTTTATTCTCATAAATGTAAGAGATTTTACAATGCTCACATTGGAAAATCAAAACAGTAAGTAGCTTGAACTTCATAAAAGAGTTCAGACAGGCATTAAACACTTAGTTACACTATTCATTACTCAGAGTATTTGCTATCTAATGGAAAAGAAATTAAGAGAGTTCTTGTTTCTTATATCTTGAGAAATTTCTGTATAAGACTTGATTTTTAAGGTCACTGTATTGTGATGGACAGCATGGTCAAGGTTTGCAAATCTTGCCAGCAAATACAGTGATACAATATTTTTCATCCATGCCTAAGGAGCACTGAATTATCATGGAGTACAAGGCTTTGTTTTATTATTTTATATAATATTATTATTCTGTTCTTTTCAGATGGAAATACAGGCTTATAGGTAGTCACTTGGCAACCATTGAAACACCGTATTCCAACAACAGCAATAGCAATAGCACTTATATACCACTTTATAGTGCTTTACAGCCCTCTCTAAGTGGTTTGTAGAGCCAGCATATTGCCCCCAATAATCTGGGTCCCCATTTGACTGAACCTGGAAGGATGAAAGGCTGAGTCAACCATAAACCACTCAGAATCGAAGGCCTGGAGCGAGCAGTGAGTTAGCCTGCAGCACTGCATTCTAGCCATTGTGCCACCATGGTTCTGTGACAAAATCTCTATCCACGCAATTTTATCAAAAAGTCCCTGACCGTTCAACCCAATACAGCACAACCAACACAAACCCTAAGAAGAATTACACTGCCATACTTTAAGAATAGCTCAGAAACCACCAACAGACGACTATTATATGGAATCAGCTTAGCACGCAAGCCAACTAAAGCCTTTCAAAACACCCTAAGCAGACAAAAAAATAATAATCCAACAACCCCAGAAGAAGAAGAAAACAGGAAATATCTACAACATACAATGTAACGGTGATGTGCGGTCAGCTTTAAGCCTGGTGAGGCACATTTTAGACTTGTGGACTTCAACTCCCAGAATTCCACAGCCAGGCATGCTTAGTTCCGATTTAAAGTGACAGCATTTTCCCCCCTTGCAAAATAACTTTTCCCATTCTTTTTCTTCTCCCTCCCCCTCCTCCCTCCCTCCCTCTCTCCCTCCCTCCCCCCTCTCTCAAACAGACACACGCACACAGAGAACTTGGATCCCTCTCTCACTCACTCACTCACTCACTCACTCACTCACTCACTCTCAAACAAGCAAACACAAACACAGAAGTTGGATTGGATATATTTTCCAAAGGCTTGAAAGCAGCTCCTATGCCATACCCCACCCCCATTCCCTGCTGCCCTCCAATCGGAGCCTTTGATTGCAGGTGAATCACGTTGCCTTTTCAAACTTGTAATCAGTGAAGCTGGGCTTATATACTTTTATCCAGCTCTGTCTCTCTGTGTATGTGTGTGTGTGTTTGTGTTTGTGTGTGTGTGTTTGAAAAGGCAACGTGGTTTTGTATGCAATCAAACTTTTTGAATTCCTCCCCCCTCCCCACACACACACCTTTTCCAGCTGTTTCAGAGAGGATTTCAACTCTGCTTTTGCCTGCCCTCATGAAAAGAAAAAAAAAGCCTCTAAAAATGCCCTCTACAGGAGGCGAGAGAACACGTGCCTCCTTTGCATAAGAAATTTTTCATCTTTTAACCCTTGCTTAACTCTGCTCAAGTGATCATAAAGCTAGAGTAAAGGAGGCCCGTAGTTCTCTCGCCTCCCACTGCAGTTAAGCACTAAGCAGAGTCATCCAGAAATCCGGACCCTCACCACCCTTCAGGCTTTCCGCAAAGCCATTAAGACCTGGCTGTTCCAGCAGGCCTGGGGCTGATGAGTTCCCAGCCCCACTTTAATTGTTGCCCCTGTTGCTTTGTTTTTAAATTGTTTTTGTCTTTGTTTTGTTGTTTGTATTCTCCCCCCCCACCTTGTTTGTTAGCCTCCCTGAGTCCCTCGGGAATAGGGTGGAATACAAGTGGAATAAACATTTCCAACATTTCCAAACATCCACTGTGACTCTGGCAGCAACTACCTCAGCCTTTTTCCTTTTAATTATTCTTTTCTTTTCCCCATGATGCTGGTGAGGCCATGCCTCCCCTGACTGCATGTCCCTGTGATGATGATGTTGGGTAATGAAATGTCTGCAAGCAATAAACCAAGCTCAGAGAGCACCAAGGACTCTACATTTCAACCCTGAGCTACAAAGATTCTCTTCCATTAGATCTCATCTTGCAAATTTAAACATGGGGGAAAATGTATTTTCTACAGTGTTTCCTATGTGGCAAGTTGGTGATGTTCTTTCATTATTTTTCAACAACTGGGATGATAAAATATTGAATTAAATTGAATTCTTCGGCTAAAGGGGATACCACAGTGGATACAATTTTCCCTGGAAAACCTTCATGTAGGAATTTTTTCTTGTTTCTGCTGTTTCAAGTTTATAAAAATGCAAAAAAAAAAGCAGATGAGACCACCACATATATGAGGAACCATGGGGATTTTAGAGTAAAGGTTTGCCATTTGCCTTTGGTATTAGAACAATGATATCCTTATTTTGGTGGCATGAGGGCACCCTTTTTCCCCCTTCATATTCAAAGGTGCCCATTTATTGTGAGCCATATAAGGCTCACCCCTAGCACGTATCCACACCTAGATAAAATATTAAGGCTGTGTCATGAAACACTGATTGTGATGACTTTGACTGCTACACATATATATATCCAGGATCCCAATCCTTGTGCTGAGCCATTGAGGAGTTGAGGTGCTGAGTAGCGGAGGAGCTGAGGTGCTGAATTGGGGAAGTGTTGAGAAGCTAAGGTGCTGAAGTGCAGAGGTTCTGAAGTGCGGAGGTTCTGAGGTGCTGAAGTGCTGAAGTACGGAAGTGCTGAAGTGCTGAGGTTCTGAGGTGCTGAAGTGCTCAGGCGCTGAAGTGCTGAGGAGCTGAGGTGCGGAGGTACTGAAGTGCTGAAGTGCTGAGGAGCTGAAGTGCGGAGGTGCTGAAGTGTGGAAGTGCTGAAGTGCGGAGGTGTTGAGGAGTTAAGGTGCTGAAGTGCGGAGGTTCTGAAATGCGGAGGTTCTGAGGTGCTGAAGTGCTGAAGTGCTGAAGTGCTGAGGTTCTGAGGTGCTGAAGTGCTCAGGCACTGAAGTGCTGAGGAACTGAGGTGTGGAGGTACTGAAGTGCTGAGATGCTGAAGTGCTGAGGAGCTGAAGTGCGGAGGTGCTGAAGTGCTGAAGTGCTGAAGTGCAGAGGTGTTGAGGAGTTAAGGTGCTGAAGTGCAGAGGTTCTGAAATGCGGAGGTTCTGAGGTGCTGAAGTGCTGAAGTGCTGAGGTTCTGAGGTGCTGAAGTGCTCAGGCACTGAAGTGCTGAGGAGCTGAGGTGCGGAGGTTCAGAAGTGCTGAGGTGCTGAAGTGCTACAGATCTGAAGTGCTGAGGTGCTGAAGTGTGGAGGTGCTGAAGTGCTGACTTCTGAGGTGCTGACGTTCTGAAGTGTGGAAGTGCTGAAGTGCTGAGGTTCTGAGGTACGGAAGTGCTGAGGAGCTGAAGTGCGCAGGTGCAGAAGTGCTAAGGTGCTGAGGTGCTAACGTGTGGAGGACCAGCGGATCCTGGTAAGGACACACTTCTGGAATTATGGTCCAGTGGGTCACAGGTCACACTTCTAGAGCTGAGATGCCATTGCCCACCTTGCACCAAGCCTTGATGACATGTTTGCTTTCAGTATTTAGTGAAATGGGGGGGGGGGTCAGACACCTTGATGGATGTCTGTAAAATCCTGTTGCCAATCCCCATTTTAAAGGCAGATAAATCATAGAATCAATATAGAATATCAAGAAGACTTCTGCTATTTGTCGACCTCCGTTCTGATCAAACTTTGAAGAAAAAAAGCTGCAAACCTCAATAGTTGAGCTTGTTTTGCATATGAAGCTCTCATCACTATTGCAAATTTTGTTGATGCAATTGTGATGTCATGCGACCTCACAAAATGTACTGTGAGGAAGTAACTTGTTCGCATACCTTTGCAGATTGGCATTTGGGAACAAAGTGAGAACTTTTCCCACACACTAAATCAAAACATGTACCTCTAGAAATTGTTTTGAATTGTTTGTGTCTGTTGTGGCATGAAAGAGAAAAATGTTCTTTGAATTGAAAGGGTCTTCATGGGGAATATTGATGGCCAGTTATATAGATCATTTGAGATAGTTCACAGATCCATGGCTGCATCCCAGTGGTGGGATTCAGCCAGTTCACACCTATCCGGGAGAACCGGTTGTTAACTTTATGAGCAGTTCGGAGAACCGGTTGTTGGAAGAAATCTCCTTTTGTTTTCTACTTTACAGGGTTAATCCTGTAAGGAAGGCAGGAAGGAAACATTCTGGTGCTGTTTCTAGCCTAATCTTTATTGCCCTCCTTACAGAAACTGCCTCACTGGTTAACCCTAATTACATTGTAACAGCTAAGGTGAAGCGCCCATCGACCTGAGTGATATTGAGTTGGCCACACCCAAAAAGTCACATGACCACCTAGCCCCGCCTACCCAGCTGGTCATTAAGGCAGAGAACCGGTTGTTAAATTATTTGAATCCCATCACTGCTGCATCCCCTACATTGTAGGATTTACATTTTTAAAGCAATGTTAGTTTTGATCTTACCTGTTATAATCTGTTAATGTTTTATTTCATTTAGCTGCCTAGTGTTGCCTTTAGGTCAGATGGCCACATATAAATAGGAAAATTGAATTCTGTGGGGTTTAGATAGGTAGGTTGTAGCTTCTATCTAGGAACAATTGAAGGGGTGGAAATCGCATGGGGAACAGGAATGTCTCTTACATGTTGAATTGTCTATCCATCTGCTTTCATGAAAAAGGTCATAAACTTCCCCTGTAAGTCATAGGAGATTGAAAAGTAGCTTAAGGTTATGGGACCTTATCAATTGGAATAGAAATGCCAAATATTTAGTTGAAAGAAAAAAAGGAAAGGGAAAACTGCTGGGGAGGGAAGGGCAACGCTTTTCCTAAAGGATCAGAGTAGAGGAATTTGAGGGCAAATGTAATTAACCAATCATGTCCTATTCTAGACATTGTCTCTCAAGTTTACATTCCAATTTTTGAAATAAAAATGTCAAAGCTATTCTGCCTTGTCACCTATTTCTTTATCTTCTAGTTTCCATCACTGATTTTACGATGGAAAAAGATCTGTTGAAAAAATTAAGAGAAAACATGAAGTGTCTCCAAAAAGAGGTAAGAGAAAATATTTGTTCATAGGCTGTCACAATAAACATGTGATGGAATCAGTGGTGGGATTCAGCCTGTCCGCACCTATTCAGGAGAACCGGTTGTTAACTTTCTAAGCAATTCGGAGAACCGGTTGTTGGAAGAAATCTTATTTTGTTTTTTTCCGCTTTACAGGGCTAATCCTGTAAGGAAGGCAGGAAGGAAACATTCTGGTGTTGTTTCTAGCCTAATCTTTATTGCCCTGCTTACAGAAACTGCCTCTCCGGTTAACCCTTATTACATTGTAACAGCTAAGGCGAAGCCCCCAGCGACATGAGTGACATTGAGTTGGCCATGCCCACCTAGACACATGACCATCAAGCCCTGCCTACCCAGCTGGTCATTAGGACAGAGAACCGGTTGTTCAATTGTTTGAATCCCACCACTGGATGGAATGTATAAAAATTTAAGAAAGACAGACAGGCAGATTAGGTAGTTAGAGACAGACAGAAAGAATATTAATTGTGGTTTCTGTTACGCCACAGTTAAGGCATCAACCTGCAAACTCAGAGACCGACATTTCTTGCCCCACTTTAGAAGCAAAGCCAAGTGGGTCACCCTGAGCCAGTCAGCTTCTCTTAGCCCTAGGAAGGAAGCAACACCGAATCACTTCTGAAAAACCTTGCTAAGAAAACTGCAGGGATTCATCCAGCCATTCCCTGAGAATCATTAAAAACTTTGGGTCTTTGGTCATTGCAGGAGGAACGATCAAGACTTCCTCTTCTGTCATCTACCACCGAAGAACGGAGACGTGCTGAGGTATATAATGTATACTTGTAGCTCACCTTAGAATATATTTATGAGAAAAATAAAAACAAATGATTTCTTCACAATTGGTAATTGTGAATAATGCATGTGCAGCATATTTTATAGAGTATATATGTTCGCTTTATATTTCTACTATATGGATGAAATCCATACACACACACATCTATTCAATACAAACTAGTTTATTTGAAACTTCTATTCAAGAATGGCAATTGTCAGAGTTCATGCTCATTCTTGGTTGGCTCCTTCTTTGCCACATTAGCTAGTTTCTTTGGCCACATACAACACCAATGGCAGTGAAATAAAATGTAGATGATTCAGATTTTGTTTGAACCACCGTGTTTTGCATTTCCTAAAGAAATGAACTAACACTAAATCATTCTTTTTCTATCCCGGTGTGAATAACCTTTATTGCCTGTATTGAACATCTACAGCAATAAATCGGGAGTTGCACATTTGTGCTCATCTTGACATGCATGATTTTAATATGCACAAATATGCTTGTCTACACCCCAGACTTTTTTCCTAAAGAGGATGTTTCAACGAATATCTTCTTTACACTGACATGAGAGAATTTATGGAAAACAAATTCATGTAATTCTTCTCATGACCATGAAATGAAGGAAATTATCAAGCAAGCGTTTAAAATTCATTTTGTTTTTCATTCTTCATGGAACTGCCAGGTTTCCCGGAGTCCAGAAAAGCACATGGACCAGAACATCAGTTTAAAGATGCGTTCCCATCGGGTAAGCAACCTAGCATGTGAGGAATCTGTTGAGAGTCCAGTACCGAGAGACAATTCATGTCATAAGAAGAGGTGAAGAAGCCCAGTGGGGGTGATGGGGTGGAGGTAGGGGGTAGTGAGTGGGCTGATATGGAAATATATTCCTGACTTGTGATGTATTTTGGCTTCTCTAGATTGTTCAAACAAAAACAGAAAAACTAGAAGGAGATCTGAAGAGAACAAGGGACCAGAGTTATATGTAAGTCTTTGCATAGTTCATCACATCTTTTTATAACCCTATTCAGTTCACACTTTCAATACAACATTCATCATTTGTCCATTGGCAATGGGACTGGCCATTTTATGAAGCAAGTGATGGAAAATTATATTCTAGTAAAGCTTGGGAAAAAAGGGTAGAATGTGTTGTAATTGTATCAAAAGGTTTATAATTCAAGTACAAAAAAAAACCCCAAGGGCCTAATTTCTCTCTGGTCTTCATAATTTGCAGAAAGACAATGGAAATCTCAAAACTTCTGGCAGAAAAAGAGGAGCTCAAAGTCCAAATTCAGGAGCTTATAAAGGAAAACCACCAACTTCCCAAAGAAAAAGAGGAGCTCTGCGAAGAGTATAAAGAGTATAAAGAAAACATGAGCAGGTAAAAAAATTTAGATAGCCACCCTGACTTTCTCTTCCTTTCTCAGCTATTTCAATTAGTTTTAATTTTAAACAAGTTTTATAATTCAAATAAAAAAAACTTAAGGGAGCTAATTACACTTTGCTCTTGATATTTTACAAAAAAAATAGTTCAGAGGAACTTGGGCAGCTGGAGAAACTGAGGCAAGAGAACAAGAGACTCCGCTGCAAGGCTCAGAAAGAAGCTGCGGAGAAAGCAGAGCTCCTACATGAGAATAATGATCTCAAGGAAGAACTTTATAGGTGAGAAATATTTAGATAGCGATTTGACTTTTTCTTTCAAATTCAGATTTATTTATTAGATCCCTTATGCCAGATATACTGGATAAAAGAAATATTCCATTCATGTATGTATGTATGTATGTATGTATGTATGTATGTATGTATGTATGTATGTATGTATAACTGAGTAAGAGAAGAGCAATAGTTATAATGGAATGCAATAATAATTAGTAATTCAAGTAACAAATTAAGAGAGCTAATATCTATCTGGTCCTCATAATTTACAGAAAGGAAGCAGTGATGTCAAAACTGACCGTAGAAAGTGAAGAGCTCCGAAACAAAACAGAGATTCTGACATTCAAAAATATTGAACTTACCGATGAGAAAGAGGAGATCTTCAGAGCGTATGAAGAAATACTGTGCAGGTGAGAAATTTTTAGATAGCCACCACAAAATACTTCTTCCAGAATTTCATATTAGGGTCTCCTTATCTTAGAAAGCTTGGAAAAACCTGACATTCTCCTTACTTTAGAAAGAAATTAACAAACTATGTCTCTTATTCTTTTACATATACAAATCTAGGAGTTAGTCTCATGGAATGGGAAGATATGTATAGAAGAGACTTTTCAATCTCCATCCCCCAGTGTCCAACAATATTTATATACTTTCAGAATGAGAGTTTCCTGACATCAAAGCAGTTCCCGTTATTTTAACTAAGAATACTTTGTTGTTGACCCAGATTCACAGCTAACATTCTGATAGGCCGCTGCACCTTATTGACAGACAGAGACCAGATGGAAGACAAGAGAGAAGCTCAAGAGAAAATGAAGCCTCAGATGGTGGAATATCAATTGAACCCCAAATGGCTTAAAGCTTCAGTAGACAAAATTAAAAAATCTAAGGAATCCAGGTCAAATATTCTGAGGTGGCTGCAGAAATCTCTCAAACTCCTAAAAGAGGTTTCCTCTGAATGGTCAAAACACACCCTGCCAGAATGGCTTAAAGCATCTGCCACCAACCTCCTGGAGGAATGTGCTAAAGCAGCCAGGGAGGATGTGAATGATTGGCTAGAAGCATCAATAAATCATCTCCAGGAAAAAGGGCCAGAAACGTGCGAGTTAGATGTGGAGGGATGGCTAAAAGCATCTATTATAGGCATTCAACATCTACAAAAGTTCAAGTCAGAGTCTCGTGGAAGCCAGAAAAAAAAGGGATGGCTTGAAGAATCAATAGAAAACCTGAAGAAGTAATGTCCTGAAGGATCTGAAGAATATGTTAAAATGACTTTGAGGATCCTTATAAAGCCTGTCTCTTTCTAGAGAACCTAGACCAGTTCCTGAAAAATGTCTTCCACAATCCTTGAAAAACCTGGAAGAGGAAGATCCTGAAGTATCTAAACAAGATGCCAACAAATGGCTTGAAATAGCTATAAAGAATCTTGAGGAAGAAGGACCTAAAATGCCACTCCTAGATACTCAGGAATGCCTTGAAGCCTGTATTAAAAGCATTTGGGATCTACAGAAGTCCAGATGAGAAGGTTTGAAAAATCAATAGAGAACCCCAAGAAGCAATGTTCTGAAGGAACCGTGGAAAATATATTTCAATGGCTTCAAGGATCCTTAGAAAGCTTTGCATTTTCTGAAGAACCTATACCACTTCTTGAAAAATGGCTTCAGCAATCCCTGAAAAACTTGGAAAAGGTCTTGCAAACAAGTGCCAAAAATAGCTTGAAATATCTGTAAACAGCTTCAAAGAGGAAGGACCGTGAAGCATCCCATCTAGGTCCTCAGGAATGGCTTGAAGCATCTATTAAGGTCATCCAGGATCTCAAATAATCTAAGAAATCAAAAACAAACAGGGGAAAGATGAAGGAGAGAGTGATTTGGGTAGAACTTCCTTGCTCGGAAAGAAACTGAAGTATGGATGGATGGCTTCAAACATCTTTAGCAAGTTCCAGACAGCCTGGTTCTACTGCATACAAAACAGATATGCAAGCATAGCTACAAACATCTCTGCAAAAACTCAGTCAAGAATCCCCAGAAGAAGCCAAAAACAATTGTGGAAGAATGGCTCTAGGAATCCAGAGAAAATGCCCTGAAGATTCCAAGCAAAAGGTGAATGAGTAGCTTGAGAAAGCCTTAAATGATTTCCATGGGAGAGGGCCTGAAACTCGCCATCCATTTCATGTTGGTGAGAAAATGCCCTGAAGAAATCGTGCAATATGAGAAGCAGTAGCATGAGATCTGGGATCAAGTTGACAAAATGAACAAACTGGAAACCTCTCAGCAAGTATTTATTGTTTTGGTTTTTAAGAACTTAATGGGCTTTTTTGGACTGAATGACATACTGTTTTTTTAATGGTCTATGGTATTACCACATGAGCTTCATAATTAACGAACCTTTGTCATCAACAGTTGTGATTATCTAGATGCTGCCTTAAGTTGGGTGGGAGGATAAAAGAAAGAGAGAGGAGAGAAAAAGGAAAAGGAAATAAGGAGAGATTGATATGGAGGAAGGAAAGGAAATAAGGGCCAAAGAACAAGCACAATTTATGCCAAAATGCCAAGAATGGATAGACAATGGTGGCAGGACTTAAAATCAGCAAGAGCAAAACAAAGATCATACCCAAAAAATCTTACTAAAAAACAAGGAAGAGAATCGGAAGAAATAATGGGCATGCAGATAGCAAAAAAAAAAAAAAAGTGAAATATTTAGGTATTTGGTTAATAGGAAAATGTCCAACAATGAAAGAAGACAACTATAATAAGACTATGCAATGAATAAAAAAAGATTTTTGGACTTCCTGGGAGGAGCCTACTGGTGAAGGCAGCAAAAAATCAGCTGCCTCCGAATTCCTGGCTACGTACCTGTTTAGAGGATCTTCCATCTGACGTCTTATCAGGTTTTCTTATCCTTCAGGCAAGAGGGAAAGAAGAAACTGTTTTGCTGGCAAATGCTCTTCGATTTTTGCAGCTTTTGTGCTTGCAAGGAAAGGGGGGCGAGCCCAAGGCAGAACGGCTGTCCGTGCTGGGAACTTCAAACTGCCTTGTGCAGGACAAAGTAGGTCTCTCCCACTCTGCTCTAAGTTTTGTTTGATTTAATCTTATCACGAGCTGAATCCGTTTACTGCGAGGACAATAATTGCTTATCAACATTTTAGTTTCTTCTCTTTTTCTCCTCCGAAAAATTATTTACTCAGAGGCTTTTAAAATGGCGCCGAGCAGGCTGGTTTCTCCGGTAATAACGAACACTTTTTGCTAATCCTCACAAGACTTCAAAAGAATTCAAAACAAAAGAGATAGCTTATCAAATGTTTTGGTTTCACAATAGAAGAATTTTACTCCTTCATTAACTTTGTTATTTGGAAGTTAAATGGTGATGAATCTGTTGAACGGTCTTGTTACAATGTTTACTCACTGAAAGTTTTGCCAAGCCTTAAACTTCAAAATAAAAGCCTCTTTACTTAAAGCTGCATATTTAGGCGATAGAGTTTTATTAACTGCAGGCAGACAAATTTTGAAATGGCCTCAAAACCAAATATTAACTTGAAGTCTTCACCCTCTACTTCCAGGGGCACACCCTCAGTGCCTGGTACAAAGCTGCAGCCTCCGCTTCCTACGCCCCCTGCTGGGGATGTGTTAACGAAAGAATTTTTTCTGAGTAATCTAAGCGAGGCTCTTAATGCACAGACAATTAAAATGGAAGATAAATTTAGAGATAATAGAGAGGAGAGAAAAGAGGAAATAAAAGAAATGAAAGAAGAAATTAAAAGTGAAATTAAAAGTGAAATAAAAGGACTTAAACAGGAGTTGTATGAGAAATTTGAGGCTAAGGTTGATAAAATTAGAGACGACATGCTGAGTCTTGTAACTGTATTAACAGAACATATTTCTGGAGTGGAAGATACTCTAGAGGTTCTTAATGATGCCAATGCTAACCTGACATTGAAAACAGAGGTGGTGGAACAAAAAGTGGAAAATGCTGAAAAAGAAATTATTATGATACAGTACCGACAAATGGAGCTTGCATTAAGAATAAGGGGGCTGCGTGAGGAGAAACAGGAGAACCTGAAACAGATCCTATCGGAAGCTTTTGACCGCCTGATGGGAAGACCAGGGACCAACCAAGGCTGGCAAATTGACAAAGCTTACCGCGTTAACTCCTGGCTGGCAAAGCAGAAGCAGCTTCCTCGAGACATCGTTATATATTTTACTACAAGAGAGTTCAGAAATATGGTACTGCAAGCGTCTTATAACACTAAGCTTCAAATTGGCGGTCAAGACCTGGCTGTTTTGAAAGAGATACCACCTCAAATGTTAAGAGCCAGAAGAGACTACGCTTTTTTGGCCGAAGAACTCAGAAACCGTCAGATACAGTATAGATGGGATGCACCATTCGGCATCATATTTACATTTGATAAGCAAAGGTACCGCCTCAACTCTGTATGGAAAGCCCGAGATTTTTATTATAATATATTGAAGGCCGGACACCCTGCACCATCTGGACCTAGAGAAAGACCACAAGAAGGACAGGATAGACAGCAAACTACACAACCACCAGACAAGATGGAGCATCTCTCTTCTCTAGAAGTGCAAGGTGCTATGGAACCAAGACCTAGCCGCATGACTACTAGACGTATGGAGAAACAAGCTAAGAAGCAACAGTATCAACAATTATCGGCCATCGATCAAGGAACTACAACAACAAATCTGGAAGCAGTGGGAGGAGCTAAACCTAAGGTTAAACAGGCCGTGCAGGAAGCTCTAAAAATGCTTCAACCAACCAAAGATGACAACTAAGATTTTAACATGGAATGTCAACGGACTGAACTCTCCACAGAAGAGGAAGAAAATATTTCATTATCTTAAACAGTTTAAGAACGATGTAATTTGTTTGCAAGAAACTCATATCAAGTCAACTGATCAAAAATATTTGATCAACTCAAAACTTGGTCAACATTTTGCAGCTTCTGCTATGGAAAAGAAGAATGGTATAGTTGTATACTTAAGAAAAGATATGAAAGCTGAATTAATAGAAGCAGATCCCTTCGGAAGATATATTGCTTTAGACTTGATCTTAGAAGGGAAAAAGACATTACTTTTGGGAATTTATGCACCCAATCAACAGCAAGATAGATTCTATAGAAATCTTCATGCTAAATTAGTACAGTGGGACTATAGTTCCTGTATACTATTGGGTGACTGGAATGGAGTGATAGACACTAAGAGAGATAAGAAGATTTCCCGCCTAAATACCAAGATGCGAGCAAAGTTACCCAAATCCTTCTTTGACATTATGGATGATTTTGAATTGAGAGATATCTGGCGAGAAAGAAATGCAGAGGAATATGACTTCACTTTCTTCTCGGACAGGCATCAATCCCTTTCAAGGATTGATTTTATTCTAACCACTAATGATTTGCTTTCTAGGGTCAAGAAAACAAAGATTGCAGCTAGAGTCCTTTCGGACCATAACCCAGTTTGGATGGAGTTGGGAAGGGTAGTGCAGGCAAGAAGGTTTTGGAGACTGAATGAAAATTTATTTAGATATGAAAACTATATTAATGATTGTAAAAAATTACTATCTGAATATTTTGTTTTGAATATGAATAAGGGTACATCTATGGAATTTGTATGGGATGCAAGCAAAGCGTATATGAGAGGAGTTTTGATGAATATAAATAAAACACATAGAAATAAGCAAGGGTTAAAACGAACAGAACTGGAAGAGGAAATTAAGAGAAAAGAGCTGGAGTTAACAAGGAAACCAGACGATACAAAGGTTAAGGAAACTATTAACATATTAAAATCTCAATTTGACATGTTGATCTCTGACCAGGTAGCTACTAATTTATTATATGCAAAACACAATACTTTTTGTAATGCAAACAAACCTGGCAGATGGTTAGCTTATCAGATTAGGAAAAAAAGGAAAACTCGAAATATATCTAAACTGATTTACAGAGGGAAGGAGGTGTTCCAACAGGAAGAGATTCAAAAGGCTTTCTGGGAATTTTTTACAGAACTGTATAAAGGGGATTAAATTAATGGTTTAGACATAGACAAATATTTAGACAAGGAGAAAATACCTTCAGTTAGAGAAGAACACAGGCAAAAATTGAATCAACCAATAACCTCGGGGGAAATCCTGCAGGTAATTAAGCAATTAAAGCCAGGGAAAGCACCAGGTACAGATGGCTTGACAGCGGTTTACTATAAAAACTTACAGTTAGAAATGGTAGAACCTCTTAGAGAATTATTTAATATGATTCAAACGGAAGGTAAAGTCCCTCCATCTTGGAAGACAGCGTTTATATCTTTGATACCCAAAGAAGATCAAGATACTACTCAACCCAAAAATTATAGACCCATTTCATTACTGAATGTAGATTATAAAATTTTTACTAAAATATTAGCAAATAGGTTAATGTTGGTCATTCAACAATTGATACATACGGACCAAACAGGTTTTATACAAGGGAGACAGATGAAAAGTAATGTCAGATTAATTATTAATGCATTAGAATATTTGGGAAAGAACAACCAGATCCCTGCTGCGTTTATATTTTTGGATGCTGAGAAGGCCTTTGATCGAGTTAACTGGCAATTTCTGCTGAAGATATTGCAAAAAATGCAGATAGGAGATAATTTTTTACAGTCAATTAAAGCAATATACCAACAGCAAACAGCACAAATCATAATCAATGGAAGTTTAACAGACTCTATTCAAATTGGAAAAGGTACAAGACAGGGCTGTCCTTTGTCCCCATTATTGTTTATTATAACTTTGGAAGTATTGTTGAATAAAATACGGGGCTTGGATGGCTTAAAAGGGATCAAGATTAGGCAGCAAGAATATAGAGTCCGCGCTTTTGCGGATGATTTGGTCATAATATTGGAACAACCGCAGGAATCCAGTATGGTTTTAATGAATACGATTAATCAATATGGTCAAGTGTCTGGCTTTAAAATAAACTTAGGAAAAACCAAAACATTAGCTATAAATATGAATATTAAACAAAAGGAAGAATTAGGAGTGATGCTAGGATGTGAGGTAGTTAAAAAAGTCAAATATCTTGGAGTTAACATTTTAATTTCAAATGGGAAGTTATATAAGCATAATTATGAACCACTTTGGCATAGCATACAGACAGAGATGAAAAAATGGGAGAAATTGCACTTATCTTTGCTGGGCAGGATAGCGGCAGTGAAAATGAACATTTTACCAAAATTTTTATTTCTTTTCCAAATGTTACCTATACTTAAAAAAGATGCGAACCTTTTAGAATGGCAGAAGGGTATCAACAAATTTGTGTGGGCAGGAAAGAAGCCGAGGGTAAAGATGAAAATAATGCAAGATGTACGTGAGAGAGGAGGACTGAAACTACCTAATTTAAAACTATACTATGATGCAGTGGCATTATCTGTAATTAGTGATTGGATTCATTTAACCAATGATAGAATATTGAACATTGAGGGACACGATCTGGTATTTGGTTGGCACGCTTACCTGTTATTCAACAAAAAATTGGATAAGAACTTTAAAAGTCATATTTTAAGAAATGCTTTACTGCGGGTTTGGAAGAAATACCAATATAAATTAAATGACAAGATACCCATGTGGGCAATTCCTAGACATGCAATTGAAAATATGAATACAGCACAAAAACAGGACAGATTTACTTACAGACAGCTTCTTACCTCGGAAAGGGGGGTATTACAATTAAAATCTTTAGAGGTATTAAAAGAGGAGAAGGTAGTTCAAACATGGTTCCAGTATGGGCAATTACAGGCTAGGTGGAAAATAGATCAAAAAATTGGTTTTATTCAAGTTGAGGATAATCTGTTTAAACAAATAAGAGATCAAAGCTTAATGCATATAAAGAGGATATATAATGTATTAATACAGATGGATTCGGAAACAGAATTAGTTAAAGATTGTATGATAAAATGGGCTCAAAATATTGAGGAACCAATAATGTTGGATACATGGGAAAGAATTTGGGTAAGAAATGTGAAATTTACACAAGCTCAAAATCTGAGAGAAAATTTTTACAAGATGTTCTACAGATGGCATTTAGATCCTAAAAAGTTGGCTTCTATGTATCCGAATGTACAGCCTAAATGTTGGAGGTGTGGTTCTCTCGATGCTACATATTATCATATATGGTGGACCTGCCAAAAGGTTAAGGCATTTTGGATAAAAATATGGTGGGTCATGCAAAATGTTTTTAAAAGAAGGATAAAGTTTATTCCTCAGTTATTTTTACTAGGTATATGTACTGATTTTACAGTGGTAGAGACCAATTTGATTTTGCACCTGATAACTGCAGCAAGATTGTTGGTGGCGCAATATTGGAAGAAGGAAGATTTGCCTACAATCCAAGAATGGACATTGAAAGTAACAAACTTAGCTGAAATGGCTAAAATATCGGCATATCTCAAAGATTATTCAAATGAGAGATATAAACGAGACTGGAAAAAATGGATTGACTATATACAAAATAAATACGGGACTAAGAAATTCCAGTTAGCCTATGCTTAAGATCAGAAATGATTTAAACTGTTAAAAGTCAGTTCAGTAAGAAGAAGCTAAGTTCAATCTAGAATGTCATTAATTTCTTTATTTCTTTTTTCTCAATAGATTTTAGACTGTGTTAGTTAAAAATCCATACCGTGTACGGGTTCTGGGAAGTCGGGGGGGGGGGGAAGGAGGAGGGGGGATGGGGGGGTGGAGGGAGGGAGGGGTATACACAACAAAAAAAAATTGTACTTCAATGTCTTAATGATTGACAAATGATGACATATTTGTGTTTGTTTTTTTTAAAGAAAAATAAAAAAGTGGAAAAAAAAAAAAGATTTGGAAAATTGGAAAAACCTGCAACTTTCACTTACAGGAAGATTAGCTGCAGTTAAAATAAATAATAAAATAAAATAATGTTTCAATGGTGTTCTAGCCCAAGCTCCAGTATCACATCATAGTGGACAGCCATTGGTTGATTTGTGCACTAGAGGGGATTTGGAGGGTGTGTATGGTACAGAAGAACCTCTGGTCATGATCATAATTCGTTCCATAATTTTGGTTGCAACCTGATTAGGTCATGACCCAAACCTAACCAAAATTAAAGCAAAATTAATGCAACGGCCACATGAGGACGTTGTTGCTCGGTGCTTACAAAAAAATGGCCTGGAAAGGGAAATTGGCAGTGGGCATGGTTGATCACCACCCAAGTATGTGTTCGTGACCAGATTCAAAATGTTTGTGAATTTCTTGGTCAGAACCCGATTTGGTCATGATCAGAAGTTTCATGACCAGAGGTTCTACTGTATCTGACATGACATTGAAACCTCTATGTGTTTTGAAAAAGGAGGACATGATGTTTGGGCTTGGTTTGCCAGAACGTATCTCCATGACAACAGGTTTGTGACTTCAGACTGACATTTGGCTGTTATAAGTACCCGCAAGACAGCTGAATTGTTGAATTGGGCCCGGATCCTCGGTTTCTGCTAACTCTTTCAGAATTTCTGCCAATCCTTCCTGAAACTGGATGTTCGAGGTGAATTTCATTCTACAAAGCATGTTTTCCAAAGACGAGCATGCAACAGTCAGTCCAAAGCTTAAGAGCAGAGTCAGGGTTGTCAGCCAGTCCAAGGATCGAAGGTTCAAATGTGAAATTAATACACAGGGATCACATTTGAGCTAACCCTCCTTTCCTGCTAAGAGCAGAGAGGGAGCCAAGTCCGTTCTGTAGGCCGTCACTCCTCAGAATGTTGTTGCAGCAAACTGTCTGATTCTTTACTCTGTTGTTAGGCAACTAACCGAATGGCACTTTCCATATCGTATGTCCTCCTCTCTCCTTTTATGGGCCATGACTGGTCAATGCTTCAGGAGCCAAAATAAAACAGCCAAAGGGACAAAGCACAACCTAATCTTGCCCCCTTCTGGATATAACATGGTTTAGTTAGATCACCATTGATCCTAATTTGAACCTTCTGAGATGTACATATTGACTTAATTCCTTGAATAAAATTGTTGTCAAAGTACATAATTTCCAGAACTTTAAACAAAAATGACCAATTCCACTCAAAAGCTTTCTCTGCAAAACATGCCTTTTTTAATGTTGTAAATATCCTAAGGCATCCAATAAAGTTTTCTTTGATTAACAGAACAATAGAGCTGGAAGAGACATTGGATGACTTCTACTCCAACCCACCCTTCTCAAGAAGAAGACCCGACACCATAACTGGCTGTCCAATCTCTTCTTAAAAACCACCAGTGATGGTGCAGCCACGACTTCTGGAGACAAGGCGTTCCACTGATTAATTGATTTGGAATTTCTCAAATAGGCTGAATTCAGATCCCCCATCAAATTCAAAACCACTAAAACCATTTCTGGGGTAGGACTCTCAGCCAAGAAGCAGATGAGACCACCACGTATATGAGGAACCATTGGGAATTTAAGGCAAAGGTTTGCCATTCACCTTTGCTATTAGAACTATGATATCCTTATATTGGTGGCATGAGGGCACCCCTTGTCCCCCTTCATATTCAAAGATGCTCAGTTCTTGTGAGCCATGTGAGGTTCACCCCTAGCACCTATCCACAGCTAGATAAAACATTAAGTCTGTGTCATGAAACACTGATTGTGATGACTTTGACTGCTAAAAGAGACAATAAAATAGGAAACAAAAAGACTAGAATGAATCCTCTCCAGTAGTCTACACCCTTATAAGCAAGGATTAATACCAAACAGCCAAACAGAAGAGAATATCCTAAGCAAGGAGAAAATTATACCCATAACCCTGACAGGGCAAATTACAAGTAGCCCTCAATTTATTACCATAATTCAGACTAGAATTTCTACTGTTAAGAAAGGCAGTTGTTAGGTGATTCAAACCCAATTTTATGACTTTTTTTTTTGCCATGGTTCGTAATTGATAACAATGTTGTTTACAAGTGAATATTGCTTCCCTCATTGACTTTGCTTGTTAGAAGCTGGAAGAATAAGTTGCAAATGGAGATTATATGACCTGGGGAATTCCAACCACTAAAAATACATGCCTATTGCCAAGCACCCAAATTTTGATCACACGACCATGGGAATCATGCAATGGTTGTCAGTGTATTGATTATAAATCACTTTTCCCTGTGCTGTTGTAACTTTGAATGGTCATTAAACAAATGTTTATAAGTCAAGAACTAGCTGTTCTGTATATGAATAGGGATCAAACCCTCATACTGATGGTGATGAATGTAAGGATTGCAACAACCACTATGTAGGGCCAACAGGCAGAAGACTGGCAGAACACATCCACAAAAACCAATTAGCAGTCAGAAGACATGATGAAAATTCTTTAATTTCACAACATATAAACAGATGTAACCATAGTTTCATTTGGGAAAATGTGAAGATCCTAGACTAAGTCATGTCCAAAAATGCCAGGAAATTTCGAGAAGCCTGGCATCAATAGACACATAGACATTAACAGCATCTATAGCATTCAGCCCAAACAGGGACAAAACGATCCAAGCATCTCTTCATCAGTAATCAGCACCAAGATCAGCATAGATTAGCCTTAACTCCAAGGTTAACATCAGACCAGCAATCAAGTAAACAATACACCGATCAAGAAACTGTCAAAGAAGACAACAGCAAACAGCCCAGTCAAAGAATCTGTAAGACCACCCCCGCCAACAGTGGCAGGCAAGCCATTAGAATATAAGACTGAAAGCAAACTCCACTCCTTATTACTGTAGGCAACTGATGATGTTACCTATAGAGCCGAGGTGGCGCAGTGGTTAGGGTGCAGTACTGCAGGCCACTTCAACTGACTGTTATCTGCAGTTCAGCTGTTCTAATCCCACCGGCTCAAGGTTGACTCAGCCTTCCATCCTTCCGAGGTGGGTGAAATGAGGACCCAGACTGTGTGGGCGATATGCTGACTTTGTAAACCGCTTAGAGAGGGCTGAAAGCCCTATGAAGCGGTATATAAGTCTAACTGCTATTGCTAACTGCTATTGTTTGAGTAATGAAATGTCTGCAGGAAAACAAGCAAGCTCAGAGAGCACCAAGGACCTCTCAACCATTCACAGTTAGAACAGACCTCACCAGAGTTACTTATGACCAGGTTCTGATGTACTAATGGCTGCCTTCCCCCTTAGGTAACATGACTGCATTTTGGCCAACTCTGTGACTCACTCACATTTATGTCCATTTACACTGTCGTGCAATCCCATGACCCCACTTTATGACATTTTCTTGAAAACTGGCATTTAGTTCCAGTTTTTGGAAAGACTGGCCAACAGTTGATTCATTTAATGAACACAACGTTCATTTAACAACTTGAGTAGAACTCAACTTCAGTTTGAGTTGGTCCCATGGGTAACTTGCTTGGTTGTAAGTTGAAAATTACCTGTAGCTATACTGAAAAAAAAAATACAGATGGCCACTAGATAGTAGCAAAGAAGTACAGAATACACAAAGCCATATATAACAATCTGGACCTTCACACCCAACTTATGGGCTGCTTGACAAAAAATTTAATAGATTCTTTCTGATATGAAGTGGACACCAGTGAATATCTTCTTGATTTTAGAATAGTTTAGGATTACTAATTATCATAAGATATTCATAATATCACACTAATGACACTGTATTTAAGCTACAAATAAGTGTTTCTTTTTCCTCAGTAAAAGCATATGCTGTTCAGTTTTTGTTTTTTAAGAAAAAAAGAAATGAGGCTATTTCTATTTTCATTTTTGAAGAAAAATGACCTGTCCTTTTGGAAATTTGAAATAACTGAGCAGTTAAAATTCATGATCTACATTTTGTGTCATTATTATTACATTAGTATGCAATTATAGTCCTAGTTAGTCATAATTATACTCATAATTATTCAATTTATCACCATATATTCTCTGAAAATTTTATTGGAGGAGTTATTAACATTAATAAATTGTTTTTCTTCATATCCATATTATTAATTCTCCTCATGTGTGGTAGGAATTATCAGCCATAAAATTAATACAAAGTCTTTACTTTGTATAGCTGACATAATGAAGTATAGTCTGATAACCTTTTACTATTTTCTTATTTTACTGTTTATCCTTCTTTCCATTAAACAGAAAAAAAACATTCATCTAAATTAAGTTAACCATTGGTGTGTGTGTGTGTAAGTGTGTGTGTTGCACTGAATTTCTACCCAATACCATCTGTATGGAAAATCAAAAGCAATAAGTTTCTTTTATATTTTCTCAATATAAAGCTGATCCTGAATTTCAGACAACTTCCTTCGACCCTAGAAAGAAAAATTCAACAAATATATATAAAATCTTTAATGTACTTGTAGACCACTTGTTTAATAACGGCTCCAATTAATGACTGCTTCTGAATAAATCAGTTACAGCCTAAAATTAAATGTACAATTTTCATTCTGCCCATGCGATCACATGTTTGTAATTTTGACATTTGGCAAGTGACTGGCCTTTGCAACAGATTTCAATGTCCCACACTTACGTGATTGCAATTTGTGATGCTTTGCCCATTTTCTGCCACAAAATGCCATTGGTCAAACTGCATCCCCCTTATGCCTGTGGTGACTCAATTTGACACTTATGTCAAAATTTTCAGGAAGGCGCACAGATATAAAAGGAGTAAAGTTTGGATCACAATGCCACATTAAATTGTCCTTATGATGCTTAGTATGATTAAACAAATACATACAATCAGTGTTATCTAGCTCGTTAATGATATCTTCAGAAACCAAACCGCAAGCTCGAAGAATGAACCTCTACCCTCATACCCAATCAAGTTTATAAAATCAAGCCATGGCAAGTGTGATAAATAAAATGAAATCAAGGTAAATGGATTTGTTTATTTGTTAATCCCATTGTGCAATTAAATACATATTTCATAATGAAGCCATGCTATTTAAAGTTAAAGTGATCCATTCAAATAGAAATTTAAAAATTGGTGAATTTTTTCAAAAATGCTAAAAATGAAATTTTAAAAAAATCTGAGTGACCTAATTAAAAGAAGTGTCTGAATAATGGCAAGCGTGACTAAAATGGTTGACTGTGCTACATCCCTTCTCGTAATTTCTTCTACAGCAAGTTATCCTGATACGATGCCAACAACTTTACATTACTAATGTCAAACTTTCATGCTCCTTGTCATTGTTCCAATAAAAATGTCTCTCCCACATTTATTTATCCTTCATTTGTTTATAATTTCAATTTCTACAGCCACAAACGTACACTTAAGTTTTGGATAGCTTACAAATTTTGAAAAGCTGACATTTACTATTAAATCAACATAGAATAGAATAGATCTCATCAAACCTAGTGTGGAGCTTAGGAAATAACTTTAATTTAGAGATATCGAGCAATGGTGCACACATAGTTTATAAGGACAAATTGTATTAGTATCACAGAAATTTCATTTTCTCATTCATTTGTTCATTCATTCATTTGTTCATTCATTACCATTCTTTTAATATAGGGTATGCATTTTTTTAAAAAAATGGTATTCATTTGCATATTTTAGGATTTAGTTCATACACCTAGTTTTAATTATTATCGCACCATCTTTCCTACAAAAGTTAGAGATAAGGAAGAAAAAATAGTCAATAATACAATATTTGAATAAATATTTTATTTATTTATTTAGTTTGCCGAACATGTACAAGATAACAGGTATAAGTATAAACATGGGCATGAACAAGGAAATGGGTATAAATAAATGGGGACAGTAGGACAGGGACAGTAGGCACATTGGTGCGCTTATGCACATCCCCTTTACAGACCTCTTAGAAATGAGGTGAGGTCCACAGTAGAAAATTTAAGGTTAAAGTTATGGGGGTTTGAGGATGTAACAACGAAGTCAGGTAGAGCATTTCAGGCATTCACCACTCTGTTGCTGAAGTTGCATTTTCCACATTCAAGTTTCGATAAGTTTACCTTGAGTTTGCATCTATTGTTTGCCCGTGTATTATTGAGGTTGAAGCTGAAGTAGTCATTGACAGGTAGGATGTTGTAGCCGATAATTTTGTGTACTCTGCTTTTCTCTTTTGTCTTAACTGTTACATGGAAAAATACCCTCCCTCGCCAAGATACCATTTGCTCCAATCATTTTCCTGCCTTATAACTATTCTTCAAATGAGACTTTAGAAATGATATGTCCAGTAAGATGGATGATCATCTTTTTCTGCTTACTTCAGCATCTGTTCCTTTGGGTCTCCCTGGGATACACTGTGACCTGAGTTTCAGAGTAGGCCAAGCACAGGTTTGCATTCTTTTAATTCTAAAGTTTCCTCATGATTTAATAGAGCAGAACCAAATTGTATGTATGTAAAAGGAAACAAAGCTTTTAAGTAGTAATAACCATTCACTACCTAGGTTTAAAAAAAGGCAGTCTATTTTGAGAAAATCACAGGGTAATCATGATAACTAAATTATATTGATTTTTTAAAAGTGATATCATGAAGTCAATGTATTAGTTTTATTTGAAAATTTCTGGAATTCAAAGTGCAATATATTAATACATACGTATTTCTTGTGCAGTCTTCACTGTGTAAATTTCCCCATCTGTTTATTGCAATAGACTGGCAAATTTACACAGTAAAGACTTCATAAGAAAAATGTGTACTTTATGGACGCAGAATTAAACATCTGGATCTGGTTATGAGAATTTGAATCTTTGTGATGAAAGGTGGCTTTCCTCTCTATGCTAAAGATCATTTCTAAGTCCCACAGTGACAAAGATGACCATTGTTTTTACGTTATGTGGATACACAGATGTAGGATGTAGGAGGAAATCCAATTGTGTGCTTCAATTACTATCAGCAGATTCTAACGATGGAAAAGAAGATAGGAATTCAGCAGTGGTTAAATTCAATTTTTTTTTTTACTACCATTTCTGTGGGCATGGCTTGGTGGGCATGGCTTGGTGGGTGTGGCAGGGGAACAATATTCCAAAATCTCCATTCCCACTCCACTCCTTGGAAAGGATACTACAAAATCTGCATTCCCACCCCACCCTGGGGCCAGCCTAAAGTGGCATTTGCCAGTTCTCTGAACTACTCAAAATTTCCACTACTGGTTCTACAGAACCTGTCAGAACCTGCTGGATTTCACCCCTGGAATTTAGTATATGATTTGTTTCTCCACACACTTCACCTCCTCATTGTGGTCTACCATATGCTCTCAAAAACTGATCTTCAGTCCAAAGAGGAAACTGCAAGGAATATTTATTTTGTGTGAGTCAGGGAACAACTCTGACTACCTGCAGTTTTCTTGGTAACATTTTGGAAGTTGTTTGCCTTCTCCTTATACTTTGGGTTGAAAGAAAGTGACTGGTTCAAGGTCACCCAGCTGGCCTAGCATAACCATTACACCAGGGGTGGGTTCCTGCCATTTCTAACCTCTTCTATAGAAGAGGTTCCACAAATCTACAGTGCCATTTAGAACCGATTCCAGATCCCTCCCCCCGCCCATCAGCATATCATCAAGATGAAGAGCGAGAGGAGGAATTCTGGGAGTTGAAGTCCACAAATCTTAAAGCTGTCAAGTTTAAGCACCCCTGGGTTGTTTTTTTTCTAAAGGGTTATGGGTACAAGGGTCTTGTAACTTGATAGCTTTAAGACTTGCGTGCTTCAAATGCCAGAGTTTCTGAGCCAACATTTTGGTTGCTAAGCAAGAGCGTTGTTAAGTGAGTTTCACCACATTTTACAAGTTGGCTACGCCCACCCAGTCACATGGCTGGCAAGCCACTCCCACACGGTCACATGGCTGACAAGCCACTCCTACCCAGTCACATGGCCAGTAAGCCACTCCCACAAAGCAAGCCACACCTACAGAAGAGGTTCTAAAAAAAATTGAAACCCACCATTGCCCTACACCAGTGCTTACAAGGATGACAAGAGATTAATACCTCACTATAACAGCAGAACTTTGACCAAGCTACGCTGAATTCCATTCAGCATTTAATATCTGGGCACAGATCTACTGGATTTTGTTCTCCAGAATAAGGTGGCTTCAAACAGTTGTGTTTGCTACCAAATGATAAGTTAGTCTGTCCAACGGACACTATGTATACTAAGCATTTATTTGCTATGTAACAAAAAGGTGGATAAGAATGTCAAAAGTCATATTTTAAGTAATGCCTTACTGCGGGTTTGGAAAAAATATCAATATAAACTAAATGCCAAGTTACCTATATGGGCTATCCCTAGACATGCAATAGAAAATATGAACATAGTACAAAAACAGGATATAATTACTTATAGGCAGAGCGGAGTTTACTAAGTTGGA